>NC_064614.1:1091102181-1091404431 GCF_023898315.1 Schistocerca nitens
TCAGTTTTACATTTCCCATTTGCTCCGAGTACACGAGAAGCTCCATCCATACGGCACAATGATTGCGTCTTTCTCGAGGCACACATTCACTTCGTCGGGTTACTGATCATGTGCCGCGGAAGGAACAGTATATGTCTTAAGACGGTGGTCGTGCGAACAGCCGCTATTTAAAATGTTTAAGTAAACAAGTTTTCAGTATTTTAACACAGTTGGTGATTTATATGTTTGTCAGAGGCCTTGCCGCAGTGGTAACACCGGTTCCCGTTACATCACCGAAGTTAAACGCTATCGGGCTGCATTAGCACTTGGATGGGTGACCACCAAGTCTGTAGAACGTTGTCGGCAAGCGGGGTGCACTCAGCCCTTGTGAGGGAAACTGAGGAGCTAATTACCTGAGAAGTAGAGGCACCGGTCTCGGAAGCTGACGTACGGCCGGAGAGAGGTGTGCTGACCACATGCCCCTCCATATCCACATCCAGTGACTCCTATGGGCTGAGGATGACACGGCGGTCGGTCGGTACCATTGGGCCTTCATGGCCTGTTCGGGAGGAGTTTAGTTTAGTGACGTATATGTGCCTGAAATAAGGCCATACGTTCAGAATATGGTAGCCCTGGAGAGATAATGGGCATACAGCAATGCGACGTAAAATTTGGCCAGTGGATACTTGCCAATCTATAAATACTTCCGTTAATATCATTTACTGATGAACAGACAGTGACCTGAAAATGTTGAACATTATCATAAATGAACTTTCACGATCAGCGAGTATAAATATATGATCTTTAATCATTTAAGACAAGGAAAGTTAATGTTTCGGCGAGAGAATTTCATTGCATGTGAAGGCTACCGAGACGCGCGCGTGTTGATACCACATGTAAAAGCCGTCTATCCACTAGGTAACAGAAAATGTCAATACACGCACTGATGTAGGATTCTCTAAATTTTTCATCCGAAGAAAGTGCTATTAACCCAATTTTTCTTGTGCTTCTCTGTCAGCTGTTTACGGATCCATTTTGCTCAGTTTCCGGTATCCCAGCGTTTCTGTGAGTGTCTCGTATAACAAAGTTCTGGAGAGTTTTGGAAACAACGTAGAAATTTTATCCACTGTCAATCGGTGGTCTTCACAAATTTTTACACCAACTTAAGTCAAAATGGAAGGTCTTCCACTCCTCTGTTCGACATGAACATTTTTTTCTCCTTCCACTAAACTCCCAACATCACTTTAACACACTTGTTCTGTTCATCACACCTTCACCGTAAACAGTTTTGATTAGCGAAGAAAATTCTGTAGGTTGTCTTCCACGAGTAATTTCTTACCGACGTCCTTCAGGCAACTGGACAGTAGAAGTGAATTTACGTACTACCGTGTCCCTGCGATGCTCGCTCTGATCAGGGGATCCCCTTTACCACTCAGAATTGCCAATCCTCAGAAATAAAAGAAAACAGTCCGGTATGGTCGCAGTACACTTACTTTCCGAATATGCGTCGTAGAATACATGTTAAGACACTGAAACATGGCTCAGGTCACAGCCTGACGCCCACAAAACAGAAATCACCAAGGTTGTTAAATCCCTTTTACGTACAGACTTTCTCTTCTAATTTTAGAGACTGGCAATAATCGTCAGTACGTGTATTTCTATGCGTTCATGATTACACGAGTAATTTAACTGATCAAAATTAACAGCGCTTCACATATAAAGGCTTAACTCTTAGAAATGGTGGTCTTGTGCACCTAAGACACTTTTTTTATTTTTTGCCATCGTACGGTATAGGGCAAGAAAATCTCTTCGCGGTACATCCGTCTCATATTTTGGCCTTCTTCCTATTGCTGTAAGTGGAAGATCGAAAACCATTCTTAGGGCAATAACTTGAATGTCAATAAACGCTCCCTAACATTCCAACAATCCGATTGTAGTCGCATTTCTGTCTTGACGTTGTCATGGCCCTCCACTCATGCACAGACTTGTCAGTTTCAGTTACGGGAGAGGACACGACGGAGTAGAGAAAGATGAAGGGCACTTGCAGCTTGCCAGTTAAACGCGGAGCACACCCAGAAACAAAAAGTTGGGCGCTGCAAGATTGCCGGCCTGCTGGCTTAGGCGTAAGGGCCCCTCGGGTGCCCCAGTCCGGCAATAAACGGAAACAAGCTGTAACCCCGCTTACAGATTGCCAATTTGGGTGGCGCCGATCAGCCGATTAGGTGCGATCGCCGGCGAAACGCTCAAACGAGAGGGCGGCGAGCGGCCTCCAGCCGGGGCCGTAATGCGACGTCCTTGTCCAGCAGCGCCCGCAAACAGCCGCCGTGCACTCATTACCTCCGTCCTGCGAGCCGATCGCCCGACACTGCCGTTACTCAGCAGGGTTCCCAATTCAGGGGAGTGGAACGCCTGCTGACTCGGAAACTAAACGCCTTCCTGTCATTATCTCTACATTTCTGAGTCGTAGGGAGAGGTGCTGAATCAGTAATAACGTTGTGGATAAATGGAAGTGTGGAATTTTTTTCCTGTAACATTCACGTGTTTCACTTGTCGTTAGGGAAAGGGGCGAACGTCGGTAGCCAACAACACTTACGCGTAATATACGAGGTGCGACAATAAAGTAATGAGACTGATTTTCTTTGCAAGATGTGGCAACACTGCAGGCTTGCGTAGGCACAATATCTTTGACCTTGGACTATAAGCTGCTTCTAGTCCAAGTGGCACATCGATGCAACAGCTCAGTCGTGAGTTGTGCTGTAATAAGTAAACACGTTTTTGTGCCTCTCGTCACGGAAATATTGCGCAACGGTATGCCCTTTCTTTTTGCGTTAAATTGGGTGAAAACGCTACGACAACACACGGTAAGCTTCAGAAGGCTTTTGGAGAGGAGGTTATGTCAAGAGCTCAAGTTTACAGCTGGCATAAAATGTTTAGTGAAGGCAGAACTAATGTTGAAGATGACGACTATCAGCTTCACGGACGGATGTCAACTTGGCCAGGGTGCGTGAACTCGTACGATCTGATCGAAGATTACCCGTGAAAATGATTGCAGAACAACTGATCCTCAATCGAGAAACGGTTCGTCTAATAAAAACTGAAGATTTTTGTATGAGAAAGATTTGGCCGGCCTCTGTGACCGAGCGGTGCTAGGCGCTTCAGTCCGGAACCGAGCTGCTGCTACGGTCGCGGGTTCGAATCCTGCCTCGGGCATGGATGTGTGTGATGTCCTTAAGTTAGTTAGGTATAAGTAGTTCTAAGTCTAGGGGACTGATGACCTCAGATGTTAACTCCCATAGTGCTTAGAGCCTTTGAGAAAGATTTGTGCAAAAATGGTCCCCAAAAATCTCACACCACGACAGGGAGAAACACGGAAAAATGTGGCAGCCGATCTGTTAGAGCAAACGGAAATCAATCCAGAATTGTTGAGCCGTGTTATCACTGGTGATGAAAGTTGGTTTTTTCAGTACTATCCAGAGACAAAACGCCAAAGTTCGCAATGGTGCTGAAAGGGATCACCCAGACCAAAAAAGCTCGCATGTCAAAGTCAAAAGTGAAATGCATGCTTGTGTGCTTCTTTGATTCCAAGGGAATTGTTAGTAAAGAGTGGGTGCCTCCTAGACAAACACTTAACCGATATTTCTACAAAGAAATGTTAGAAAGACTTCGTGAAAGAGTTCTTCGTGTCCGTGACAACATTGCTGATAACTGGATGCTGCATCATGATAATGCGCCATCCCATACTGCTCTGTCAGTACAGCAATTTTTAACCTCAAAACAAATTTCAGTACCACCACAGCCACCTTATTCACTAGATATCGCTCCGTGCGACTTTTTCCTATTTCCAAGAGTCATAACGGCGGTCAAGGGACACCATTTTCAAACAACACAAGATATCCAAAAAGCTGTGACGAGGGTCTTGGAGGGTATTTCAGAAGATGAGTTCCAGAAATGTTGCCATCAATGGCAGAAGCGCTGGAAAAAGTGTGTGCAGTCAAAAGGGAACTATTTTGAAGGAGAAAACACTAAACTTGACTAAAACGGTAAGCAACATTTTTCACATCAGTCTCATTAATTTACTGTTGCACCTCGTAGAAATGAAGATAAATTAAATGGAAATTATACTACTAACATCAGCATAACAACAAACTAAATGTAATAAAGTTCAGATAGTTCAAATGGCTCTGAGCACTATGGGACTCAACTTCTAACGTCATCAGTCGCCTAGAAGTTAGAACTACTTAAACCTAACTAACATAAGGACAGCACACACCTCCATACCCGAGGCAGGATTCGAACCTGCGACCGTAGTGGTCGCGCGGTTCCAGACTGTAGCGCCTAGAACCGCTCGGCCACCCCGGCCGGCTAATAAAGTTCAAAACATAGGAAACCCAGTAAAGTAGTACACGAAATATCGCAACATCCAAAAGGAGTGATGTCATATATTAAATTCGTCGAAATTAAAAAGCAGTGTGATGACCTGCGAGCGGATCAGGGTGGTAGCTAGCGCTCTCTCCAGTTGTGAAGTGGCTCGTCCAACACGTAAGAATGAAATAATTGTGTGGCATTGATGGCCGGAAGGCCCCATCCGAGGAAGTTCGGCCGCCGGATGCAAGTCGTATTTCAGGAGATGGCACACTGGGCGACTTACACGTCGGTGATGATGAGATGACGATGAGGACAACACAACTTCCAGTCCAGGAGCGGAGAGGATCTCCAACCCTGCCGGGAATCGAGCCCGGGACCACTGCATGATGTCCGACACGTAGACCTGGTGTAGAAAAGGGACGAGGAACTGTGATAAATGGCTGAGACTGAATAATTAGGTAAGAATCTACTGTGGAATTCTACGAGGTACTAACTTACTGACTGCGTTGTGCAATCCTGTATGTACCCCGAGCAGCTAAGTGCCACAAGAAATCAAGTCCCGTGCCGGGGGCAGAGTAACGCAGGTCCAGCGTCTGATACAGACCGTGTTCAAAATCTAGAGCAGCACCGCTTGTAAAGGCTCGCGTGACGCACTTCCCACGCGATCACGTGCCGTCCTCCTGACCTCTGTTCCTTCTAGAAGCTTCTCTACAGTCCGTCACTTAGGATGCAGCTTCCTAGCTTCCCTGCTGACGTTAAGTTGCCCTTCTACACGTACACACTGTGCAACATTACAGTTCTGACTATTCCCTCGTAGTATGGCACGTGATTCAGTCGTGACAGCGGGGTAAAAGCCGCCATGTTGTTCCGGAAAATTGAGAAGGACTGGGAGGTTTAAAATGACGATACGAAAGGCATTTGACGCGTTCTTACCTAAACTAAGGGTCAAATCACCATCCAAATCATGTCCTGCCGTCGCTCTGCATCATGAGAAGGAATTAACGCATTATGTAGCAGTGCCCAGTCTCTTACATTCAAACTCCCACCCCCAAACGCCACCGTCCTCTCACCTCATCGGCATGATACGTGAATTTTTCCTTTAACAGCGAGTAATTTTATTTTAGCAAGGAAAAGAGAAAATCACGGGTTCAGTGGATTCGTTGCCGTGATGGGTACATACATTGTGAATGGCTTTCAGCGAATTTCTTGGAGTGGTGTCTTGTTGCCCACTGCAAAGCCTATAAGACCGTTTGTCACTCTGCTTAATAGACGAAAAATTTATCGCGTAACGAAGAGAGCGTTCAAAAGCTCTCATTTTACTACCTTTATATAATTAAACAGGTGATGGTACATATTAAAGAGATTGTATTGTGGAGTTAAGCTGGCTTCTTCCAGATAGGAACAAGATAAGCCACCGAGAGAAAAATAAGTGGAAAGGAATTGTACTGCAGTCAGCCTCAAATGCTGGTTCTCTAAATTTCCTCAGTAGCGATTCACGAAAAGAACGCCTCCTTTCCTCCAGAGACTCCCACCCGAGTTCCTGAAGCATTTCCGTAACACTCGCGTGATGATCAAACCTACCAGTAACAAATCTAGCAGCCCACCTCTGAATTGCTTCTATGTCCTCCCTCAATCCGACCTGATAGGGATCCCAAACGCTCGAGCAGTACTCAACAATAGGTCGTATTAGTGTTTTATAAGCGGTCTCCTTTACAGACGAACCACATCTTCCCAAAATTCTACCAATGAACCGAAGACGACTATCCGCCTTCCCCACAACTGCCATTACATGCTTGTCCCACTTCATATCGCTCTGCAGTGTTAAGCCATAATATTTAATCGACGTGACTGTGACAAGCGCTACACTACTAATGGAGTATTCAAACATTACGGGATTCTTTTTCCTATTCATCTGCATTAATTTACATTTATCTATATTTAGAGTTAGCTGCCATTCTTTACACCAATCACAAATCCTGTCCAAGTCATCTTGTATCCTCCTACAGTCACTCAACGACGACACCTTCCCGTACACCACAGCATCATCAGCAAACAGCTGCACATTACTATCCACCCTATCCAAAAGATCATTTATGTAGATAGAAAACAACAGCGGACCTACCACACTTCCCTGGGGCACTCCAGATGATACCCTCACCTCCGATGAACACTCACCATCGAGGACAACGTACTGGGTTCTATTACTTAAGAAGTCTTCGAGCCACTCACATATTTGGGAACCAATCCCATATGCTCGTACCTTAGTTAGGAGTCTGCAGTGGGGCACCGAGTCAAACGCTTTCCGGAAGTCAAGGAATATGGCATCCGTCTGATACCATTCATCCATGGTTTGCAAGATATCATGTGAAATAAGGGCGAGTTGCGTTTCGCAGGAGCGATGCTTTCTAAAGCCGTGCTGATGCATGAACAGCAACTTCTCTGTCTCAAGGAAATTCATTATATTCGAACTGAGAATATATTCGAGAATCCTGCAACAAACCGATGTTAAGGATATTGGTCTGTAATTTTGAGGATCCGTCCTTCTACCCTTCTTATATACAGGTGTCACCTGCGTTTTTTCCCTGTGTCATTATACGTAAATGTGAGTTTCGTCATTGCAAACATAAATTATGCAACACCTTTTTTATCCTTGATAGGCGGAACAAAATTCAGTCAAGTGCACCATTCTTGCTCTCCTGACTTGTCTTTTGCATTCAAAGAATAATAGTCTAGTATAAAAAGCCTCCCTGAATAGTACTTGATCAGGGATCAGTAGAAGTAAAATGCTTCAACATTATCTACGATTGGTGATTGGTGACTGTGATGAGCAGGCCGAGCTGCAGCTCTCGCTTACTCCAAACAATACTCGGAAAAAAAGAAAAGAAAACCGCACTACGAGATAAGAAGGGGCAAGTAGGGCACGTGCTTGACACGTTGCTAGCGCGAGAAGATTGCCTGACTGGTCAACGTTCAGGACTCGCATACGGAAGCAGCGGTGTTCAAATCCTCGTCCGGCCAGCCGGAAGTGGGATTCCGTGGTTTACCTGAATTAATTACAGTGAATGCTAGAATGGTTTCTTTGAAGAGTACACAGCCTGTTTCCTTTCGCATCCTTACAAAATCGGACCTCATGATCCGTTTCATTGTAGGCGGGACGTTAACACTCAGATCTTGTTCGCTTAACACATTGCTGTGTCAAACGCGGAGCGACATTAGGTGAGGAAGACACAAGAGATAACTTGAGAATTTGCTGTAACAGTACTGAAACTACGACATCCGATGATGCAATTTGTTGTAATGCGCTGACAAACGCTAAGTAGCCTTGTTACAGTGTATACTTCTGAGTACTTCTCACGTCTGATTTTTCGGGCAGTCATAAACAACGCCCTACTCAATTTGTGCGCAACCCGCCACACCTTCATGTGATGCCGGCAGCCTACCAAATAGGCGAACCGTAAACTGCTGTCTACTGACGTCTGAAACTTTGACGTGTTGCTGTAAATTAAAACGGCCTTTCCTCTCGATCGACGACATATCAAAAATCGCTCCACTAGCTACCGTTTCTTTCGTCCGATATCCTTTATGGATATTTTCTGTTCAGTACTCTAGGCAACAAATTTGATTTACGCTTTGCTACACTTCAAATGTCATCCCCTATTGCGAAAATTAGCCGTTCGATCTGTCTTGCTGTGGCTTTACGAAAATTCTCGCAGCAACACTATTGTTGTCGTTCGTCTGCGTTTCAAGGTGACGGGAAACTAACAGCTATTATCAGCGCTGTCGAACTTCTTGTTACTTGAAAGTTCTTTTTGGTGCATGCCTAGTTTCAGCGCTGGCAGTCTTATATGAATCACAAGCGTTTATCTGACAGTTTAGTGTATTGGGACTGTGTGTGTATTTGATGGTTTTGACAGTTGTGAGCCGGCCGTGGTGGCCGAGCGGTTCTAGCCATTACAGTCTGGAACCGCGCGACCGCTACGATCGCAGGTTCGAATCCTGCCTCGGGCATGGATGTGCGTGATGTCCTTAGGTTAGTTATGTTTAAGTAGTTCTAAGTTCTAGAGGACTGATGACATCATACGGTAAGTCCCATAGTGCTCAGAGCCATTTAAACCATTTGACAGTTGCGATACAAAATTGTGTTCCTGCGTGTGAATGTCCAAAATTTTGAAGGCTCTACCTTATATTTGCATACTCCTTTGACATTACTTGGTCATTGTAATTGCACATATCCTCTAAATCAAACCCTATATAGCTATTTTATTTACTTACTTGCAGTGCTTTTCAATTGAATAACAGAAATTTTTGTAAGCATCTTTACAAAGTCTTCCTCACCGCTTGTTCTTGTGTGTGTGTGTGTGTGTGTGTGTGTGTGTGTGTGTGTAATTGTTAAAAGGGGGTCGGGAAATTGGGAATCATTTCAGTTATTACCACGTGTAAACGAAAAGAAACCTAGAGCGTTGACACTACTATAATTATTATTATGATCATCAGTCATTTGATCCCTAGGACCTCCTGTAGATTTTTCCTCGAATTGTGGCCTTTAGCGATATCCACCCATACCGACATCATATTCACCAATATACGGCGATCTGCTAGTCACTGAAATCCCAATAATACCGTAAATTAGCTTGTACCTACTACATTTGTATCACATAATACTGAACACGAGCCGGAATAGTCAGTATTCAGAGTTATGATCGAAACAATCATTTAAAGCAAAAATCTTCTTATTGTCATTCTCCCTATTCCTAACGGTGTCGAAGATAGAACACATGTAATGTACACTGTTATTTATTTTCTGTGTTATTCAATAGATTGTCATATTTACATATGTTCACATCTACAGTAGTTAGTGGTCACTATAACATGAGTTTTTCAAAGCATAAATTGCAAAACGCGTATTTTTAAGACGTTCACGTCAAAGCCTTATCGTACACGCCTCATGACAGCTGTCCTATAGTTCACAATAAATCTTCGAATAACCCATCGTCAGCTTCTCTTGGGAGAACATGTGTTGCTTCTCTGACTGCCTCTCCACGTTCCGTAGTGACGGCAGCAGGGTCTATGACGCGACCAAGCAGTTCATCTCAAGTATTCATCTTTCGTTTGTACACCTCAGACCTCATCCAACCCCGCAAACAAAAATCTAATGGCGCAAGGTCTGGCGATCTCGGTGGCCAGTTAATTGTACAACCACGACCAATCCACCGGTCAGGATAAGTACGGTCGATATGTTCTCTCACATGTCTAGCAGAATGTAGAGGGGCTCCGTCATGCTGGAACTACATTGCAGTCCGCGTGGCCAAAGAAGCATACCCAACGTGTTCAAACAAACGAATTAAAAAAAAGGGCACGTAATTTTGCCCGTAATTTTGGCCCGTTATTCGCTGTTCTAAAATTACTGCACTTATCAACATGGTGCAAATTATGCCGAACCAAATACTGATCGGAAAACTAACTTGAGAACAGGTTTCCACAGTATGAAACGCGTATGTACTCGGTAGCAGCGATGGCGAGGCATGACAGAATCTCTGACCAGAGAGTTATTTATCGTTGCTAGTCTGCGCTTGACCGCGCGAGAGTTCAGTGCAGTGGCGGTCGAGTTGCGAGAGAGTTCAGTTGCATGTAGGCAGTCGGTAGTAGTAGTTGCTAGTAGCACTCTGTCAGTGCTAGTAGCGCGCCAGAGACAGTCGGAGTTGTGTCAGGAGTCGGCGGGCGTCGACATGGCGCTCTGGTCAAGATTCAGGACGAGGTATATTTTTTAAATAAGGTAATGAAGCAGCATTGCGCTCATATGATAATGTAATGTATATTAACTGTAAATAATTTGTTCAAGAATCGCCCCAATAATAATTTTGTTCTCAAAGCAATTTTTTAAGAAAACAATCATTTGAATTGAAAGAAAGTTTCCCATGCATTTCCTTAAAGAAAAGTTTCACTTAAATTCAAAGTTGCACAGGGCCTAAGATCGACATTTCGGTCTATTTGTGTTTTCATTGTCACTGAGATTTCATTATCATTGAATTGACTTACTTTTTTGTGAGGAGCTTACACTTTGTTCAGATTGCTAGTTCACACATTTATTGTCATTGACATACATTATTTTGTGGGGAGGTTACAAGTATTGTGTTAATTTTCGTGCGACCATCGATGATTATTATATATGTTGTTTATTCCATTCCGTGTAAACGTTGCTTCATTAATAAATAGTATTAATGGGAGCAAACGATAGTTGTCATTTAACCAGTGACAAAATTCTAGTCGTGTGACATTGTCACACAGTTTTCGTGGGACACAGTTATGTGCAGAAATTCATCGTGTGTTGGTAGTAGATTTATGCTGCGCCATTTCAGAGAGATAATGCTGTTCGTGCACAGATTGGTGAACTAAAAGCTCATAAGAAAATTGAGAACATGGAAGAACACACGTTCCACGCCATGTGCTGAAAAGCGCCGACGGTATTCTTCGACAGCAGCAGCAGGAGCACTACCACCGCAGGAGCGGTAAACACACATAATATCTGCATACTCTTCATTAGTGCAGGTGTCAGGCATTTTAGCCAGCACGTGTAGAAACAAAGTTAACACACTCTATCGGTTGCTCTACTTCACTCACAACATACTGTGGACAGCTGTGAGTTCAGAGGTCTAGTTTAATGGCAGAAGGATAGCACGAGAAAAGAGAATGAAAAGTCGAAGAGGTTAGCCGCGTTTAGCTGCGTAACAGACATAAGTGAGCGCCACTGAACGAAGTACTGCGTGATTATAACTAAAGTTAAACTTTCAAACCGCTGTAGAAATAACACCACTGGTCAGATTGACGTCAAATTGCAATGGAATATTATCGGAGAAGTGGGAAAACGTTTGGCAGAAGAAAAATAAATAGTTACAAAATGTAGCAATAGATGGCGCTGTAAACATCATAATTTAATAGTGGTAGACTACGAATGACAAATGAATCATACAACCATGCTTAAGGTGTACGTTTGACGTTAAACAAACTGTACTACTCAGTGTGCATGGGTGTACAGGTGCGATACTGTTAGTTACGTAAGCCCATCCACCACGGCAAGTTCATATCACATCAGATAGGACAGATCTATTTTTAATTGTCCTGACGCCAAATACCGCATAAAGAGCATCACTCACGTCGGTTTTTAATCTTCCTGGGGCCAAAAACTGCATAAAAAGCATCTATCACATCGGTTTTTAACTGTCCGGAGGCCAAAATCAGCATAAAAAGCGTCAGTCAAAATCAAATCGGAGCATTAATTATCGTGTGACTGGCGCAAAACACGTTCAATGTGTTGTCCACCGTTTGCTGCAACAAGTTGCAATCGAGAAACAGCATGTTCCACAACTGACCTAAGTGTTTCCGGGGCCACGTTCAGAATGTGATGCGCAATATGTGCCTTCAGTGCAGTTAAGTTTGCTTAACACTTGCTTTGCTGAACACATCTTTCAGATAGCCCCACAGCCAAAAGTCACTCGGATTAAGATCAAGTGATCGGGACGGCCGAGCTGTAGGGAAATGGCGCCTGATAATTCTAGCATTTCCGAAATGGCGCTTCAGCAGCTACTTAACTGGATTTGCAATTCGCAGACATGCGCCATCTTGCATAAAAATGATCTCATCCACGCTGTTGGAGAGCTGGAATGACGTAGTTGCAGAAAAAACGCTCATAGTGCTTACCAGTGACGGTACAGGTAACAGGACAGGAAGCACCTGTCTGTTCGAAATGGGCTTCGTCTGTCCACAAAATCTTCCACGGCCAATCATTGTCCACTTCCACGTAAGCAAAAAGTTTTAAGCAAAGGTCTCTCTTGCTCGTAGGGCAACACGAAACAACTCGTGCACATGGGTAATTTTGAATGGATAGCAAGGAAGGATGTTTCGTAGGATTTTACGCACCGTGCTCGGGGGTATGTCCAATGCTCAGGCAATTCTCCGTGCACTACACTTTTGCACACCACCACTCATCTCCTCCGGCATTGCTGTGACCACTGCTTCAGCTGACGTCGAATCAATTCCCTTCCTTCCTCTACCAGGTTGCACATCAAAAGAACCCGTCTTTTCGAATTTCCGCATCATTTTCTCCAGACCCACGGCAGTCATCGGGTCAACGCCTTTTTTCAAACCCTTCAGTGTCCGGAAGTTCTGCAGAGGGACGCGTGCACAGTCATCATTCTTGTAATACAGTTCTACAAGCAGAGCACGATTCTGCTTTGAGACAGTCATGGCGAACGTCGCAGTTGCGAAAGGAGGAAAAGCTGTGCACCCGGCGTGTTTATACCAACTTTAATGGGTCGTGCACATGATAGGTGTTTTCATTTACATATTCTGACACATACAGCGCCATCTATTGATCAATTTTCACACTATTTTCTTTCTTCTGCCATACGTTTTCCCCCTTATCCGATAATATTCCGTTGCAATTTGACGTCATTCCGACCAGTGGTGTTATTTTTACAGCATTTTGAAAGTTTAACTTTAATTATAATCACTCTGTACTTGCCGGAGTACTAACGTATTTCGGGCACTGTTTCGGTGCTTGAAATAGCATCAGAGTAGAAACAGAGTGATATTTCGCGTAATTACACGGAAATGAAATACTTGCCGAAGTACGAACGCATTTGGGGCACCAATTCCCGTGTCCGAAATAGCATCAGGGTAGAAAGGAATTGTTATTTCGCGTAATTAGACGAAAGTAAATATGTCGTGTAGGAACGGTTTTTGACTGTGTGTTGTACTATTTTTGGCTATCAAGAGATCTAGAACGACGTAGGTCTGCGTTCTCATGCCAAGATACTGCTAGCTCAAAATGGATAAGTGGTTCTAGAGTTTGGCTTTCCACTTGCGTGGTTTTTCATGTTGCTTTGGTCCTCGGCCACGCAGATGGCCAACTTGTCGCGGAATTAAAGTTTAAAGCCTCGATTCCTTTTTTCCATTTAGATCAGCGCAGCACGAGTTTCTTTTAGAGACTTAGGTTAAAGAACCGAGTGGCAGTGCAGATTTTCATGGAATACTATTTCTAAGTTTTATACTTTCTAAATTCAAATTTCTCGTAGTAAGTTACTTACACTCGAAATCCAGCTGAATAGTTTGTTTGTTTGTAAGTATACGGTACATGATAAATTCTATAAGAAACTTGATTAACAGTCATATCGTAAATAGTGCGCAAGGGAAAGCGTCCGCCAGACATCAGCGTCTTTCCTATGCTCTCGCAAAACTCTGGTAGAATTCCGTTGGCTTGCTGCCAAGCCCGGTTAATGGTTAATGACTACCGAGGAAGGAATGTATTCAAACGACAGGACGGTCGCATCAAGCCGATGCAGAGTCTAAACCCTTCAGTTTTAGCTTTATTGAAGAAAGAGCATTCTCCTACTTGTACTGATAGTAAAGTCGAATTGATATTTTAAAATCGTATCACGCCTGCTAGCTCCCACGTTATTGGTTTTCGCAGTACACCAAACGACGAGTTTGCGTAGCACGGGAAACATGCCTGAGGTAAAGCTTGGATGGTGACAGTGCTCGTGATAAATAAATTAGAGAAGAAATTCAGTGCTTCGCTAACGATCGGATGACGTGGAAGTACCCGCAGTGCTATTACAGCCAAACAGGGGGCGCAGTATACGCTGGGAGGAATGTCTTCCGCGGTAAGAGAAGCGGTGCCTTTCCGCGAGGTGGTATACAGGTCGCGGGGAAGCTCCACGGCCGTACGTTTCCATCCAGCCAGAACGTTATTCTGCTCGCAGCCGTCTCTGCGGCTAGCGTCCCTACATTTTTCACGGAGCCGCATATTACACTTTACACGGCGGGTGTGCTCCCGGGAAGCCACGCTTCGCTTCCTCATACCGGACTCCCAGATAACCTGCGGCGCGACGAAACGCGGAGAAAGAGCCCCTACGTGTTTATTGCTCTTTGAATAGTGTAGCACGCCCCCTTAAAGTACTCAGCCCGTTCTGATAACATTTTTCGTCGGGGGGAAAAGCATGAAATAGGGTCACTGCGAAAGAACGCAGGGAACTGTGCCAAGGAAACGGAGGTGGCGCTTTTTATTTCTCTGAGGTCTCCGGCTATATCGTCTGCGGCTTTAATCCAGACGGACGTTCATAGTCGTGTATTGTAATTTAACGCAATTGCATGATAACGACATATTTCAAGTACAAAAAGCGTGAAATGGTAAATGATAACAATCTGTGTCTTCCGTACGGTCTGAACGTAGCGTTTCTTCGACGTCCACGCAATTATAGTCGGAGTTAGAGGTCAATGACATTGTAATTCTGTCAGAGACAGCAAAGGACCTGGAAGAGCAGTTGAACGGAATGGACAGTGTCTTGAAAGGAGGATCTAAGATGAACATAAACAAAAGCAAAACGAGGATAATGGAATGTAGTCGAATTAAATCGGGTGATGCTGCCGGAATTAGATTAGGAAATGAGACACTTAAAGTAATAAAGGAGTTTCGCTATTTGGGGAGCAAAATAACTGATGATGGTCGAAGTAGAGAGGATATAAAATCGCCGGCTGCCGTGGCCGTGCGGTTCTAGACGCTTCAGTCCGGAACCGCGCGACTGCTGCGGTCGCAGGTTCGAATCCTGCCCCGGGAATGGGTGTGTGTGATGTCCTTAGGTTAGTTAGGTTTACGCAGTTCTAAGTTCTAGGGGACTGATGACCTCAGATGTTAAGTCCCACAATGCTCAGAGCCATTTGAACCATTTTTTAAATATGAAATGTAGACTGGCAATGGCAAGGAAAGCGTTTCTGAAGAAGAGAATTTTGTTAACATCGAGTATAGATTTAAGTGTCAGGAAGTCGTTTCTGAAAGAATTTGTATGGAGTGTAGCCATGTATGGAAGTGAAACATGGACGATAAATACTTTGGATAAGAAGAGAATAGAAGCTTTCGAAATGTGGTGCTACAGAAGAATGCTGAAGATTAGATGGGTAGATCACATAACTAATGAGGAGGTATTGAATAGAATTGGGGAGAAGAGAAATTTGTGTCACAACTTGACTAGAAGAAGGGATCGGCTGGTAGGGCATATTCTAAGGCATCAAGGGATCACCAATTTAGTATTGGGGAGCAGTGTGGAGGGTTAAAATCGTCGAGATGAATACACTAAACAGATTCAGAAGGTTGTAGGTTGCAGTACGTACTAGGAGATGAAGAAGCTTGCACAGGATAGAGTAGGATGGAGAACTGCATCAAACCAGTCTCAGGACTGAAGACCACAACAACAACAGAGGTCAATACGGAAGAAATAAATTAATAAATAAGGCTTCAAAATTCCGTGGAACAGCCAACAAACAGTAACCACCAAAATTGTGGCTTTCACCCAAGTTTTATAGATCTGTCTTGTTATTTTTACATTTAACTCCATTTCCAACCTCTTCGACCCGTCGCAGGTCTTGCATTCACCCGAATTAATTAGGGAAACCAAGGCAATCTTAACTGTGGGTGTCCTGCCCGGAGCTTGAACTCTGCTCTTTCCGAATACGAGTCCTGTCCCTCATCCCATACTTCACAGTCTTCTGGAGTGTGCCTGCAACACAATAGAACAGACAGTAAACAAATTGTTTCGAGTAATTACGTATTTATTCTCTGAAAGTTATCTGTCACTTAGGTTAGAAATCTGTGCATGCACTTCTGTACAAAAGAACATCAGGTAAGAAGTACGAGGGCGTGCTTCTGAGTAAAGCCTCCGAATCTTTTATTGTGTTCTCACTATCGGTTGAGGTGTTACATGTCAAGCATACTACTCGGTCGAATTCCCCGCTTCTCTGACGCAAGTTGCAGCTGGTTGCCGCTAGCGGGCTCCTAATTGTAGTCTGTAACATGACGATGTGTAACGTAACCACGTCGGTCCGTGAGAAACAGCTTGCTGTAATCGAGTTTCGAATTCGAAGAGGTCGTCCACACGTGGAGCAACGTCATTTCGGCACGACAGTCCCAGACTACTCACGAGCGCTGCGACATCTGCTACAAACTGACATCTTGAGTTCATTGTCATCGATCATCCTCCATATAATCCCGACTTGGCCCCATCCAATTTTCATCGGTTTCCAAAAATTACACAATACGTTCGAGGACTTCACTTTTATAAAGATGAAGTAATGCAAGCAGAGGTGAGGCTGTGGCTCTGTCAAAAAAGTCGAACATTCTACAGCGACGTTATTCACAAACTGGTCTCTCGTTCGGAGGCACGTGTTCGTCGCCAGAGTGACTAGGTTGAGAAATACAGGGTGCGTCAAAAAATGTTCAAATGGTTCAAATGGCTCTGAGCACTATGGGACTTAACTACTGTGGTCATCAGTCCCCTAGAACTTAGAACTACTTAAACCTAACTATCCTAAGGACATCACACACATCCATGCCCGAGGCAGGATTCGAACCTGCGACCGTAGCAGTCGCGCGGTTCCGGACTGCGCGCCTAGAACCGCTAGACCACCACGGCCGGCTCAAAAAATGTATACACACTTTGAAGCGTCATAGAAAATTTATTTTCCATTCTACAAATTTCTGGAAATGGAAAGCTTAAAGTCCAATTGGAAAAATAAATGTACTTTGCAAATGTGATTAATGTTCAGTCTGGTGGCCTTCAGCATCAATACATTTCTGAGTACGAGTCACCACTGATTCCGTACATCGTACCAAAGTGTCCAATGAGATTTCTGCGCAGACCGCCTGAATACCATTCCAAAGTGTGTCCAGGTTACGTGGTTTACGTTTGTACACCTCATCTTTTACTGTGCCCCATGAGGAGAAATCCAGCGGCGTGAGTTCTGGAGAGCGTGCAGGAAACTCGAATGGTCCCCTGCGTCCTATCCACTGGCCTGGCACATTGTGATCCAGGTATGCTCGTACGTCCCTATGATAGTGCGGCGGGGCGCTATCGTGTTGGAAATAAAACTCATCATTACCATATAAAGCACGAATGGCAGGGAATATGGAGTCAACAAGCATTGTTAGGTACGTTTCTCCAGTAACAGTACCTTCAAAGCGGAAAGGCCCAATGACTCCCCTTGCAGATTAACCACACCACACATTTACACCAGGCAAATTCACAGCTTTTCAACTGTAATGTGAGGATTATCTTCAGCCCAGTCACACACAATTGTGCCTATTGACAGTTCCATTGAGTTTGAATTGGGCTTCATCCGACCAAATTATGCTACCCGTAAATCCCGGTTCACGTCTCACCATCTCTTGAACCCATTCACAAAAGTCTAACCTTCGATCTGGATCGTCGTCACTTAGCTGTCGTACCAGCCTTGGAACGTACACACGAAACTTGCCTTTCTTCAGAATGCGTAGCACACTACTAGCACTTAGATTACTCTCACGTGCCGCTTGCCTTGAAGATTTTTGAGGCGAACGCTGAAACAGTTCCAAGAACGCAGTTGTGGAATCATCACTTGTAGCTGTACGAGGTCGCCCTGATCGACCTTTATGCACGTCATACACTGTTCCACGAATTTCGAATTTATCTCGTAGACGTGTAATTGTTAACCTTGAAGGTGGTTCTGTACCATACTTACTTCTCCACCGTCTTCGAACCGCAGCTACATTCTCAAACTTACAGTACCACTTAATTATCTGCTTCCGCGCTTCAATGCTGAAACGGACGCCCGCCATGTTGCAGTTACTTCCTTGCCACTGTTGCCACCTGTTGAAGAAACATAACATTACCTTCTCACCGATACTTAACCTTGTAGAACGGGAAATAAAATGTCTATGACAGTTCAAAGTGTGTTTTCATTTTTTTGACGCACCCTGTAGATATGTAGACATGGAAGTTATAGAATGTTAATGCTTTAATAGTTTTCACATAAAAAATTCTGAGGCGTTACTTTTCAGAATGCCCTCAGACAACCACCCAGGAGAAGCTAGCACGTGAAATACTGTTTCTAAACTTTTTCTGTGAGCCTGTGTACAAGAAGGTACGTTATAAATAGGATATAATTCATTATGTTAAGTTTCCGACGTATATTTGCTCAATCAAACTATGTAAAATTAACTTATTTGTGATATTTTCGTTCATCGTTGACAGTCGGACACCTGAATTCTTAGAGATAACGTACTCTTAGAAATAACGTCACGTGTACAGTCCTCGACCTAATCCTAATAACTCTTAAATCCATAATATCAATGACATGTCTCGTTTACACTCAAACCATTATGACCATTTACATTAACAACCGATCATGACCTACAAATGACAAGCTATTTTCAATCAATTCCCAACGATACATTACGATAGATAGTGAAAATGATTTATTAACAGATTGGAATATTTTTACTTTATCAGGTTCTTCCAATCAATTTAGGAATTTTAAAATATTAGTTTCATAGAAAAGTTTGTTACAACAATGTTATTTGTTACAAGTTGACACTTGTGTAATTTCATTAGTTTCACAATTATTTTGGTACAGGGTTGATACAGCTCTCGGCTCAGCGAAATAAGCCTGTGTTTGTTGCAATCATTAAACGGGCTACGACTATCATGCACTTGATAGGCGATGTTAGCGAAGGTTCCGATGCAACTGTCTCCGTAAACCGGCAATATTTCGTGTCCTGTTCTTCTCAGTTTAAAGATTATTACAAAATTCTTCTTCTTGTGCACTTCAAGGCCTGGAGACTTGTACCTGATTCAATTTTCACTGCCACCTCATTGTGGGTCTTCCTAAGGCCCTTCTTCCGGCTGGTACAGCTTTGTAGATGATGTTTCCATAATGTTTTATCTTTTTCAATCTTTTCATTACTGTTATAAATATCTAGTTCATTCCTAATATTTCTATTTCTTATACGCTCTTTCCTGGTAACACCTCTCAATTGCCTAACAAATCTCATTTCTGCTGCTTGCAGTTTGCTTTTATCGTGCTTTTTAAGGATCCTTGACTCACTTCCATGTAACACTACATGTGTAGCCACTGTTTTCTAAAAATTTAATTTTGTTTCCTTCACTGCATTTTCACACGTAGGTTCAGTGCCCAGGTTTACAGTTTCACGTTCGTCATCCACTGATGTTGAACTTGCTGGCTTTTCACCCGCACAGGAATTATTGACAGTTTTTGGTTTTTTTAGATGCAGGAAAACATGCAAAATAGTTTTTTAGTTTTCTGCTCATCTCTCACCTCCAACTTAACTTACAAGTTGCTACGAAAGTCAGGACACACTGTAACCAACCAACAAGAACGGAACAGCAAACGCAAACGAATAAAGAACAACAAAACAAAGATGGCAATGAATCGCGAAGGATAATGGTAGCGGGTCCGTAGAGACATCTATCGGTATCTCGGCGTTTGAGAGTACGCATATCCATTTAGCACTACCATCGCCCACTATTAGCGGAAGAGGGCACTACATGCTTGTCGAACTGGCTGCCAGCGATTCAGTTGTCGAGAACGGTTTCCGCAGCTTCGAAATGCTTGAAACAGTCAATGACGTCGCTTTTCCCACCAAAAACTGCACTGGCATCGTTCGTATTGCAATTACCAACACGAAATATGAAATAAAAAATTTACGTCAGCGAAATAAATATGTGGCACTCTTCCAAGTTTTCAACATCGTAAAAAAATTACTTTGTCGACGAAAAAGTTTAGGGGTACGCATCCCCCAGCGTTCCCCCAGAAAAACAGCACTGGCTGTATCATCTGTGATGATTTTTGGGAATGTTGGTTATTTTTCAGGATGAGCCATGATTTTAGTTGTCTTTATGTAGGTTACTATCTTAGAAGCTAGATTAAGGAAAGGCAAACCTACGTTTCTAGCATTTGTAGACTTAGAGAAAGCTTTTGCAATGTTGACTGGAATACTATCTTTCAAATTCTGAAGGTGGCAGGGGTAAAATGCAGGGAGCGAAAGGCTCTTTACAATTTGTGCAGAAACCAGATGGCAGTTGTAAGAGTCGAGGGACATGGAAGGGAGTGAGACAGGGTTGTAGCCTATACCCGATGTTATTCAATCTGTATATTGAGCAAGCAGTGAAGGAAACAAAAGAAAAATTCGGTGTACGTATTAAAATCCATGGAGAGGAAATAAAAACTTTGAGGTTCGCCGATGACATTGGAATTCTGTCAGAGACAGCAAAGGACTTGGAAGAGCAGTTGAACGGAATGGACAGTGTCATGAAAGGAGGGTATAAGATGAACATCAACAAAAGCAAAACGAGGATAATGGAATGTAGTCGAATTAAGTCGGGTGATGCTGAGGGAATTAGATTAGGAAATGAGACACTTAAAATAGTTAAGGAGTTTTGCTATTTGGGGAGCAAGATAACTGATGATGGTCGAAGTAGAGAGGATATAAAATGTAGACTGGCAATGGCAAGGAAAGCGTTTCTGAAGAAGAGAAATTTGTTAACATCGAGTATAGATTTAAGTGTCAGGAAGTCGTTTCTGAAAGTATTTGTATGGAGCGTAGCCATGTATGGAAGTGAAACATGGACGATAAATAGTTTAGACAAGAAGAGAATAGAAGCTTTCGAAATGTGGTGCTACAGAAGAATGCTGAAGATTAGATGGGTAGATCATATAACCAATGAGGAGGTACTGAATAGGATTGGGGAGAAGTTTGTGGCCCAACTTGACTAGAAGAAGGGATCGGTTGGTAGGACATGTTCTGAGGCATCAAGGGATCACCAATTTAGTATTGGAGGGCAGCGTGGAGGGTAAAAATCGTAGAGGGAGACCAAGAGATGAATACACTAAGCAGATTCAGAAGGATGTAGGTTGCAGTAGGTACTGGGAGTCGGGAGATGAAGAAGCTTGCACAGGATAGAGTAGAATGGAGAGCTGGATCAAACCAGTCTGAGGACTGAAGACAACAGCAACAACAACAACAACATGTCTTTGTTCATGTCATAGCCTACATTGCACGCTAAAACATTGAAGTTGGAGATCTGCTCAAGTGGTGTATTATCTGTGATGATTTTTGGGAGTGTTGGTTATTTTTCATGATGAGCCACTATTTTAGGTTTCTTTATGTAGGTTACATTCTCATTTCCGTAAGTGTTGTAATTTTCTGACTGCTTTCTGTAGCTCATCTTGACTTCCTTTCCGAATGACAGCATATCTGCGTACATAAGAATATTAATATATTTATTTGTATTATATTGTATACTCAGATTTACTTCCTGCAAAATTATTTCGACCTTTTTTCTTTTTCCTTTTTTTTTACCATCTAGTTCTCTATCATGTTGGTGGACAATGTAAATCGGAATATTAGGGAGGAAACAGTCTTTCAGATGCACTGAGCTTTGAATATTTAATCTCGGAACGCTAAAAAAAAACGAAACAGAGACTTTTAGTTGATCGGCGGGACTCAAACCTACCGCGAGCCGACGAGGCGCACGATCGTTCTGCCGGCACCAGCGAGCAGGAACCGAGGGGCATTGCGACAGCAGGAAGGCGTATTTGAAATGGTGCACGCCAGTGGAAGCTCACGTAGCGAGCGGCGCAGTGCGGTTCCATTCATTGGCGTCGCCGAGCGCAACACGCACATCAGCCGGGCGCCGCTCGTTACGTCACGCACCACGTGATCACCGCACCAATTTCCCCCTCCTCTCCCCAAGCCACTGCCCCCCCCCCTCTCACCCTCACAGCGGACACAGCAGCACTTTCCCATTCCGCGTAGCGGCGGCGGCCCGCTCACCACAACCAGCCATTACCGGCGTTTTCATTATATTTAAATTCCTTTCTCCCTCGCCACTTCCCTGGGGATCGGCGGGCGGGAGCAGAGATAGGTAGAGGGCACGTGGCAGGGGGCGGCCGCAAATAAATTGCCCACAGCGCAGAGTCGGTCCTTTCCGCGCCGCTGGTCTGTGGCGTGGTGGTGTGGCGTTCTGTACGCGATGCGCGGCGCTGTACCGGCCAGCCGGCGTGGCTAATTCGCGACCGTTTGTCTCTGACATTATCGCGCATTTTCGCTGTTTGCGTTTCGTCATGCGCTGTATTTAGTGCTCGTTGCTGGAAACCGGCTGTCCGCGTTCGGCGGCGCCGCGCGGCGCAGCGCTGTTGATTTAACGCTGTTTCTGAAACTAATACGCGTGCGCCGGCGTTCGAAAACTGCACTTCCGGAAACTGAATCCCATCGCCGCTAGGCATCTCTGTGCGGACGCTGGGTCGACAGCCGACGTAGTTAGCGAATGCCGCTGCCACCTATTTCCGGAGCAGTACCGGTGTTCGTCCGGTCGGTGTAAGGCAACCATTCATTACGCACCATTCATTATTCGTCTCTTTTCTGTGCCGAAAAAAATTATTTTTTAATTTTTATTTTTCCTACGACTGTAGAAGACGAACTTCTGCTCCAAGGGACATATCGTCCACTGGGCAGGAACTGGCACATAAATAAATATAGCACATAAACAGGCGAAGACAACCATAATGGCTGGAATACACTATTTGTAACTAGCCATTTTCCCGCGGCTTCGCTTGCATATGCGTCGACACATATTGAATACACTTCCTCCCTCCCCTCTCTGCTTCCATCTCTTCCTTCCTCTGTCTGCTCACCTCATCCTCCCACCTCTATCTATCTAATCCTCTTCTGCATTCTGCCTTTTCATCTCCTCCTCCTCCTCATGTCTTTGTCCATTTCTTTAACCCTCTCTCTCTCTGCTTTCATTTCCAGGTCCCCCTCTTTCTTTTACAACTGCTCACTACCCTCAACATGTTCTGCCTGCCTCATGCACCTTCATCTCCTCCCCTCTCTCTGTCCATTTCTTCCTCACCCTCACTCTGTCAACCCCCTCTTTCTATCTCATCCTGTGCCAAGCTGTGCTCATAGGTACATGTAGCCCCTGTAACACAGTTGAATAAAGCAAAAAACTGTTTCTTGCCCCTGACATGTAGGTTGTCCTGCAAAGCAGGTTGATTTGGCAGGCCGATACTGTTGCCACACAACATTCCCCTCATGGAGGGCAGCCTATATGCGAGGTGCTCGAGGAAAACACGTTCTCGCCTGTATCTCTGCTCCTATTACAACTAGGACATTATAACTGCACAGTGGTGATATTCGTGAGGCCTGCTGTTTCTGTGCCAAATTTGGTTGAAATCGAACCAGGCTTTTGGGAGGAGATACCAGACATACACACATACACTCTAATTTATATATATAAAACAGATAAACCACTGGAAATCGTAAAAGCTGGAAAATACCTAGTAGTAATCGTCTGGAATGACCACTGAAACTAATTGCAGGAAAGTTAGCTGCCATTCGAAGATTGTTTACAAAAATCTTAAGGAAATGTAACTCATCCACAAAAGAATTGGCTTACAAAACTTTTGTTCGACTGATTCTTGGGTATTACTCAATAGTCTGCAACCCTTACCAGTTTGGATTAATAGAAGAAATAGCCATGATCCAACGAAGAGCAGATCATTTCGCCACGGGATCGTTTAGTCAGTGTTATAGAGATGATCAATGAACAGCAGTAACAGGCGCTACAGGAGAGGTGTCGTATATGACAGAGAAGTTTACTGTTGCAGTACAGAGCGCATACGTTTGAAGAAGAATCGAACAGAAAAATTATTTCCTCCATCACACGAGCTCGCACCAGCGCGATTTCTAATTCGCTGCGGAGAACTTTGTTGCCTGCAAATGCCCTCCGCCCCCCTCGCCAGTTCCTCAACCTCTCCCACGCGATCAAGAAGTATTTGCAATTCTATCCATTCGCTTTGACCAGTTACGTAATGACGGGGATGAGAGAATCGGAGGCATCAGATCCCAGACGGAGTTTTACCTGCAGCCTTTCTTCCAACGACCCATGTGCGAGTGAAACACGATACCCTCCGTCACACACTGTAAGCTGGCAGAGTATACTCGCAGATTCAAATAAACACATGTAAGCTAACACTACAGTGGAACTTAATAGACTTTGAGTTGGTTATTGCTTCAGGTTAATAAAGCTTCATGGACTTAGCATGCGGACCAAAGTTAAAATATCTCAGAAAACGCCACCAGAGTATGAAGAGAAAAATTATCTTTCCATCGCTTTTATTAATCAACATCGAAAGAAATCCAGCGTGGAACTGATCCAAATAGCGAATATGGACAAAACTCGCCTGATGTTTGATGTACCGAGTAACAGAACTGTTGCAATGAAAAGTGCTAAAACTTTAACTACAAAAACAAGTGGTCATGGAAAAATACACTAAACTATCGTCCTTTCATGTTGTGCTGATGATACTAAACTTGATACAGTGACCATTTTCAAGCGAAAAACAATGACAAAGCTTTTCTGAAATAACACGTGTTGTTGTTCACGTACATGACAAAGGTTGGATGGACGAGGTTGGTAAGAAATTATGGATTAACAGAGTGTGGGAGAGAAGGGAAGGTGCTTTATTGAAGAAGAGTTCTTTTCTTGTGCTCGATCAGTTTAACAGTCATTTCAAAATTCTGCGAAAGAGAAATTGAGACTAGGAAATAAAGAGCTTGCTGTTATTCCGGGAAGACGTACTTCACAACTGCAACCTCTTGCTGTCGGCCGAAGGAAGCTTTAAAATAACCTACAATCAAAAGAGTGTCAGTGGACAAAACAGCCGTGGTCTAACGTGAGAGAAGACATTATCCTTAAATCTTTCAAGAAGTGTGGCATAAGTAACGCTCCCGATGACAGTGAAGACAGACTTACATATGAAGAGGGCAACGATGACGACGAAGAGGAAGAAGAAGAAAGTTGAGATGACGATTTCCAGGGATTTTAAAGATCAGTTCAGTTTTATAAACTAAGAATTCTTTTTGTCTGGTTTTGCAATCTAATAATAAAAATGGTAAAAATTGTATTTAAAAAATGCTTAAAAATTATGGTGTAATGTATAGTACGGAGCATCTTACAGTCCGTAAAATATAGTATTAAAAGTGGGGTCGACAATGACAACACCTACTATAAACACGTTTCACTGTAATTACATATATTTCTAAGGAAAGCAAATATTGTGAGAAGTATGTCACAAAAGAGAAAGTAATTACATTTGAAACTACACGAAATAATTCGAGTCTTTACAGGGAGAGAGCGCTCGACGTTGCAGCTTATCTGTATGTGTGGTCGTTGCGTTGTAACATCGACGGCGCTTCGTTGATGCTGGCGGCGTAATGATTATGGCCCCATCAGTCATAAAATTGCAATGGATTAGTCCTCTTGCTTCGAATATGATTTTCCAGACGGTCATGTTATTCTCCGTCACAGGCCTTTGGTTACAAGCCGGTGGACGTAGTTGCTGTATAATTCACGTTCGCATCACAACCTTCCATACACACGTTTGTTTCTGACGTCCCGTGCACTGTTTTAAAAACGTATACAATGTATTTTTTTACTCGCCCATCCCGAAGATACAGTCCGTCCGTTTCTAGCAATCGAAATCACGAAATCACAGTTCTGGCGAAAAACAGTACCACACGTAACAAACAGCTAAAAACTCCATATGGCAACAGTTAACGTTTTAGCGCGCGCAGCAGTTCATTAAGCCACACATAAGTACATTAGTTCGTTCAACCCAGTTACGGGTAAAACAGTTAGGTCCTAACCACGAGTATCAAAGTCCATTCGGGTATTCATTGTCACTGCTGTTTATAGAACTCAATAAAATTCTCAGTACTCGCGGTCTAACATTTTGTTTTATAACGTCCATGTAGAAATTGCGTTTATAACGCGCTTCTGTCTAGCACGATTACACAACACACGGGTATTCGTCACGCCACTGCAAATCCACTCTGTGTCACTCTTAGTCTGCCGACTTTCGATATCGCACTCGCAAAACATTTCATGAAAGTACTACAGGGAACATCAAACATAATTGACACGTTTGCGTACTCAATTGAAAAAGATTCATGTGCCAATATTAATAAAACAAAAAACATTTACATATCATACTATAGAACAAAACAACAAATATTCTAAGCCATCAGAGATATGTATACAGAGTAAATGAAGCAGAAGAAAAGAGAAAAGAAAAAGGAAAAAAATATCACTTATAATTAGCATTATCTTCACATGGCAATGTCATCACTGATCCTCATTGCACCGCACAGAAGCTTAAAGAGGCACTGAGCTCGTACATGTTTCATTCATTCGCAGCTGTGAATACAATCGGGTTTTTTCAAGTTATATTACTATTACAAACGTATGTATTAATTAAATAAATTTGCCTTTATTTAAAAACATAATGATTTATACACACAGAAAAAGTTTCGCATCACCTCAGTTCCCAGAACTTAGAAAATGCAACAGTCTACTAAAGAGACTGGCTGCACTAAGCTTGTCCGATCTCCCTTGGAGTACTGCTGTGCAGTCTAGGATCCTTACCAGATACGATTAACGGAGTACATCGACAAAGTTCAAAGAAGAGCAGCACGTTTTGTATTATTGCGAAGTAGGGGAGACAGTGTTACTGACACGATACGGAAAATGGTGTGGACGTCATTAAAACAAAGGCGATCTCACGAAATTTCAGTCAGCAACTATATCCTCAGAAGCGAAAATATTTTGTTGACGCCTAACTACATAGGTAGAAACGATCATCATAATAAAATGGGGAAAATCAGAGCTCGCACGGAAAAATACAGGTGTTCGTTTTTTCCGCGCGCTGTTCAAGATTGGAGTAATAAAGAATTATTGCGAAGGTGGTTCGATGAACCCTCTGCCACGCACTTAAGTGTGATTTGCGTGGTATCTATGTAGATGGAGAGGTAGATGTAGGTTGTAAATCTTAGATCTTAAGTCGAGTACGATGTGGTCGGACGTATTGATTGATGCTTTTGAATTCATGGGTTGCTGATACTTGGATCTGTCTTCAGAACTGATGTAAATAGTTGGAGCCGGCCGGGGTGGCCGAGCGGTTCTCGCTTCAGTCTGGAACCGCGCGACCGTTACGGTCGCAGGTTCGAACCCTGCCTCGGGCATGGACGTGTGTGATGTCCTTAGGTTAGTTAGGTTTAAGTAGTTCTAAGTTCTAGGGGAGTGATGACCTCAGATGTTAAGTCCCATAGTGCTCAGAGCCATTTGAACCATTAAATACACTCCCGGAAATGGAAAAAAGAACACATTGACACCGGTGTGTCAGACCCACCATACTTGCTCCGGACACTGCGAGAGGGCTGTACAAGCAATGATCACACGCACGGCACAGCGGACACACCAGGAACCGCGGTGTTGGCCGTCGAATGGCGCTAGCTGCGCAGCATTTGTGCACCGCCGCCGTCAGTGTCAGCCAGTTTGCCGTGGCATACGGAGCTCCATCGCAGTCTTTAACACTGGTAGCAGCCGCGACAGCGTGGACGTGAACCGTATGTGCAGTTGACGGACTTTGAGCGAGGGCGTATAGTGGGCATGCGGGAGGCCGGGTGGACGTACCGCCGAATTGCTCAACACGTGGGGCGTGAGGTCTCCACAGTACATCGATGTTGTCGCCAGTGGTCGGCGGAAGGTGCACGTGCCCGTCGACCTGGGACCGGACCGCAGCGACGCACGGATGCACGCCAAGACCGTAGGATCCTACGCAGTGCCGTAGGGGACCGCACCGCCACTTCCCAGCAAATTAGGGACACTGTTGCTCCTGGGGTATCGGCGAGGACCATTCGCAACCGTCTCCATGAAGCTGGGCTACGGTCCCGCACACCGTTAGGCCGTCTTCCGCTCACGCCCCAACATCGTGCAGCCCGCCTCCAGTGGTGTCACGACAGGCGTGAATGGAGGGACGAATGGAGACGTGTCGTCTTCAGCGATGAGAGTCGCTTCTGCCTTGGTGCCAATGATGGTCGTATGCGTGTTTGGCGCCGTGCAGGTGAGCGCCACAATCAGGACTGCATACGACCGAGGCACACAGGGCCAACACCCGGCATCATGGTGTGGGGAGCGATCTCCTACACTGGCCGTACACCACTGGTGATCGTCGAGGGGACACTGAATAGTGCACGGTACATCCAAACCGTCATCGAACCCATCGTTCTACCATTCCTAGACCGGCAATGGAACTTGCTGTTCCAACAGGACAATGCACGTCCGCATGTATCCCGTGCCACCCAACGTGCTCTAGAAGGTGTAAGTCAACTACCCTGGCCAGCAAGATCTCCGGATCTGTCCCCCATTGAGCGTGTTTGGGACTGGATGAAGCGTCGCCTCACGCGGTCTGCACGTACGGCACGAACGCTGGTCCAACTGAGGCGCCAGGTGGAAATGGCACGGCAAGCCGTTCCACAGGACTACATCCAGCATCTCTACGATCGTCTCCATGGGAGAATAGCAGCCTGCATTGCTGCGAAAGGTGGATATACACTGTACTAGTGCCGACATTGTGCATGCTCTGTTGCCTGTGTCTATGTGCCTGTGGTTCTGTCAGTGTGATCATGTGATGTATCTGACCCCAGGAATGTGTCAATAAAGTTTCCCCGTCCTGGGACAATGAATTCACGGTGTTCTTATTTCAAATTCCAGGAGTGTAGTTGGAACAAAACAGAAGATTATTCATTAAGACGTATTCGTCATTCAGTAGTTGTTAGTATTGAGGCACACTCTTACATCATCACCCTGCCTGGACGTGAAGTCAAGAGGGATAAGTTTGCTCACGGGCGTGACCGTATTGGAAGAACAAGAATCAAAGGTAACTTATTGTTAGACCAAATCACACTGGCAGATCCGCCTTCCAGTCTTCCCTGCTCTTGGTGTTAGCCAAGACGTCGCACACACTTGGGAGGAAACGCAGCTGTATTATACTTGTTACAGATGTAGATACAATAATACAATTAAATGACTATAGTGATTCGATTGGAATTTCTCGTGTATCCTTTTTCCCAATCACCTTACGAGAAACGATTTTTTGTTTTGTTTTCAGGATAATTATCAAGTAAATAATAAATGAATCATTCAGTATTGATAATTTGCACAGTTATAATAAATCTGTTGTTAGAATTACGAGCAACTGAAAAAAGTACCAGAGCGAGATTCGATCCAGAGACCTCGCATTTATAGAAGTAGGCGCTTATTCGCTCGCCAGTGGAGTGCCTGAATATTAAAGGCCATACAAAGTATATAAGCACGCCTAAAATTTTCAAACTCGATTTTCTTAAAAACAGTTGAGTGTTGCGCCTTCCTGTTTAGATATATTGAAATCTAGTCGTGACCAACATCCAGTCAATATGAATCAGATCGTACGGTCCGCTTGTCAGTATTTGGGCAGCTTATTTTGAGACTCGCTGGTGCAGCGGCGCGTGCATACTGAAGTTGCAGACTGGGCGCAAACTGCAGCGAGCGAGGCGAGCACGCCCTGGCGCGGCCGTGAGCACGCCGGCCCAGCCACTGTCCTTTATTTCTTCCTCACTTGTTGGCTTAACCTTGAGGCATGACGTCAGCCAGTTTAGCCTACCGCAGCTCTACTCGTTGTCTATTTTCTGAAGCTCTATTAAGCACCCACGCCTGCCCAAAAAGCCTTCTCGTGCGCTGTGCGCCAGTGCATCCTCTTCAGAGCCACACGTACTCACGAAGAACTGCGACCAGTCGAACTGCAGTATCGTAATAATGCTCGGCATTTTTCCTTATAACTCTTCAGCATGTACACTACTGGCCATTAAAATTGCTACACTAAGAAGAAATTCAGATGATAAACCGGTATCGGACAAATGGCTCTGAGCACTATGGGACTTAACATCTATGGTCATCAGTCCCCTAGAACTTAGAACTACTTAAACCTAACTAACCTAAGGACAGCACACAACACCCAGCCATCACGAGGCAGAGAAAATCCCTGACCCCGCCGGGAATCGAACCCGGGAACCCGGGTGTGGGAAGCGAGAACGCTACCTCACGACCACGAGATGCGGGCATCGGACAAATATATTGTACTAGAACTGACTTGTGATTACATTTTCACGCAGTTTGGGTGCATAGATCCTGAGAAATCAATACCCAAAACAACCACCTTTGGCGGTAATAACGGCCTTGATACGCCTGGGCATTGAGTCAAACAGAGCTTGGATGGCGTGTACAGGTACAGCTGCCCATGCAGCTTCAACACGATGCCACAGTTCATCAAGAGTAGTGACTGGCGTATTGTGAGGAGCCAGTTGCTCGGCCACCATTGACAAGACGTTTTCAATTGGTGAGAGATCTGGAGAATGTGCTGGTGAGGGAAGCAGTGGAACATTTTCTGTATCCAGAAAGGCCCGTACAGGAACTGCAACATGCGGTCGTGCAGACATGTAGGGTTTCGCAGGGACCGAATGAAGGGTAGAGTCACGGGTCGTAACACATCTGACATGTAACGTCCACTGTTGAAAGTGCCGTCAGTGCGAACAAGAGGTGACCGAGACGTGTAACCGATGTCACCCCATACCAGTATGGCGATGACCAATACACGCTTCCAATGTGCGTTCACCGTCATGTCGCCAAACACGGATGCGACCATCATGATGCTGTAAACAGAACCTGGATTCATCCGAAAAAATGAAGTTTTGCCATTCGCGCACCCAGGTTCGTCTTTGAGTACACCGTAGCAGGCGCCCCACCTGTGATGCAGCGTCAAGGGTAATCGCAGCCATGGTCTCCGAGTTGGTAGTCCATGCTGCTGCAAACGTCGTCAAACTGTTCGTGCAGATGGTTGTTGTCTTGCAAACGTCCCCATCTGTTGACTCAGGCATCGAGACGTGGCTGCACGATCCGTTACAGCCGTGCGGATAAGATGCCTGTCATCTCGACTGCTAGTGATACGAGGCCGTTGGGATGCAGCACGGCGTTCCGTATTACCCTCCTGAACCCACCGATTCCGTATTCTGCTAACAGTCATTGGATCTCGAGCAACGCGAGCAGCAATGTCGCGATACGATAAACCGCAATCGCGATAGGCTACAATCCGACCTTTATCAAAGTTCGAAACGTGATGGTACGCATTTCTCCGCCTTACACCAGGCTTCACAACAACGTTTCACCAGGCAACGCCGGTCAACTGCTGTCTGTGTATGAGAAATCGGTTGGAAACTTTCCTCGTGTCAGCGCGTTGTATGTGCTGCCACCTTGTGTGAATGTTCTGAAAAGCTAATCATTTGCATATCACAGCATCTTCTTCCTGTCGGTTAAATATCGCGTCTGTAGCACGTCATCTTCGTGGTGTAGCAACTTTAATGGCCCATAGTGTAATTAATATTATGTCGGTGCCTAACTTCATAGCGTTTTCCCACAGATGTAATAAATAAAGCAGATACACAGAACAGTCATCAATAGCATACTCTTGCTCACTATTTACGTCTGCTAACGCTGGGATAGCTTCTCTGTTCCGCGACTGTAGAAATCGCGTGGTTTTGAGGTGAAGAACTCGTCGAGCCACATCCGGAGCCTGTTTTCATCCAGAAAGGAAGTTCTTTGAAAGTTCTTCGATGGAGACCGGAAAAAGTGAAAATGTGAGTGCGCAAGATCAAGTGAAACAGGTGGCTGCGGAATGATTTCCCATCCCAGCTCCTGTATAATGTTCCTTGTCGGTCTATCAACGTGCCGGCCGGCGTTATCGTGGAGTAGCATCACTTCACTCAGTCTTCCTGATCGTTGTTCTTGGATTGCGTCTGAAGACATCTCATTCGTTGACAGTAAATGCCAGCAATGATGGTTACACCTTGGCGGAGTAATTCATAGTACACTACACTGTCGCTGTTCCATCAGACATACAGGGTGTTACAAAAAGGTACGGCCAGACTTTCAGGAAACATTCCTCACACACAAAGAAAGAAAATATGTTATGTGGACATGTGTCCGGAAACGCTTACTTTCCATGTTAGATCTCATTTTATTACTTCTCTTCAAATCACATTAATCATGGAATGGAAACACACAGCAACATAACGTACCAGCGTGACTTCACTTTGTTACAGGAAATGTTCAAAATGTCCTCTGTTAGCGAGTATACATTCATCCACCCTCCGTCGCATGGAATCCCTGATGCGCTGATGCATCCCTGGAGAATGGCGTAGTGTATCACAGCCGTCCACAATACGAGCACGAAGAGTCTCTACATTTGGTACCGGGGTTGCGTAGACAAGAGCTTTCAAATGCCCCCATAAATGAAAGTCAAGAGGGTTGAGGTCAGGAGAGCGTGGAGGCCATGGAAGTGGTCGGCCTGTACCAATCCATCGGTCACCGAATCTGTTGTTGAGAAGCGTACGAACACTTCGACTGAAATGTGCAGGAGCTCCATCGTGCATGAACCACATGTTGTGTCGTACTTGTAAAGGCAGATGTTCTAGCAGCACAGGTACAGTATCCCGTATGAAATCATGATAACGTGCTCCATTGAGCATAGGTGGAAGAACATGGGGCCCAATCAAGACATCACCAACAATGCCTGCCCAAACGTTCACAGAAAATCTGCGTTGATGACGTGACTGCACAATTGCGTGCGGATCCTCGTCAGCCCACACATGTTGACTGTGAAAATTTACAATTTGATCGCGTTGGAATGAAGCCTCATCCGCAAAGAGAACATTTGCACTGAAATGAGGATTGACACATTGTTGGATGAACCATTCGCAGAAGTGTACCCGTGGAGGCCAATCAGCTGCTGATAGTGCCTGCACACGCTGTACATGGTACGGAAACAACTGGTTCTCCCGTAGCACTCACCATACAGTGACGTGGTCAACGTTACCTTGTCCAGCAGCAACTTCTCTGACGCTGACATTAGGGTTATCGTCAACTGCACGAAGAATTGCCTCGTCCATTGCAGGTGTCCTCGTCGTTCTAGGTCTTCCCCAGTCGCGAGTCATAGGCTGGAATATTCCGTGCTCCCTAAGACGCCGATCAATTGCTTCGAACTTCTTCCCGTCGGGACACCTTCGTTCTGGAAATCTGTCTCGATACAAACGTACCGCGCCACGGCTATTGCCCCGTGCTAATCCATACATCAAATGGGCATCTGCCAACTCCGCATTGGTAAACATTGCACTGACTGCAAAACCACGTTCGTGATGAACACTAACCTGTTGATGCTACGCACTGATGTGCTCGATGCTAGTACTGTAGAGCAATGAGCCGCATGTCAACACAAGCACCGAAGGCAACATACCTTCCTTCAGTTGGGCCAATTGGCAGTGAATCGAGGAAGTACAGTACATACTGACGAAACTAAAGTGAGCTCTAACACGGAAATTAAGCGTTTCCGGACACATATCCACATAACATCTTTTTTTTACTTGTGTGTGAGGAATGTTTCCTGAAAGTTTGGCCGTACCTTTTTGTAACGCCATGTATATAGTTTGGGGATGCGCGCGGGTCTTTGTACGGGGAATTGCTCCTTTGTTTGAGCTCAGTCATTCATTTCTTTTCCTTATAGTAGCATAAAGACACATTTCTCGTCGCCATTAACGACACATGATAGGAATGGTCGGTGTTGTTCGCGAGTCAATTGATGGCGAGGAAGCAGAAATGCACATAAGGCCACTCGCAGGTTTTTGGCTTATCATGCGGTACAACCGAGTTTTGAACCTTCCTCGTTGGATGCAAATGTCACACGACGGTGGAATGATCATAGTTCATCATATTTGCTAGTCTCGGATACACTAGCATAGATCATTGTGGATTAGTGCGTTTAAATGATTTTCCTCAAACCCTGGAGGTTTTCCTGAACGTGGAGACCCACTAATGTCGAAACTATCCTCCGTCGAACGGGAAAACCATTTTCTCGCCGTGCTCTGCCCAATGGCGTTATCTCTCTAGACGGCGCAATGTTTCTGGCTGCCTCTGCTACTGTCACACCTCTACCGCACTCGAACAGGAGAATACGTCATAAATGTTGTGATTCGTCCACTTGGAACTTCATTTTCTAGCGTCCACAGTTCCACTCACTATCTCCAAATGCCAAAATGACGGTATGTAAACTCAGATGGCAACAGTAAATTACAAATAAAAACTGGCAATCGATAAATAAAACCATAGCAACCGGAATACCAACATGCAAATCAAAATGCTACGAAGTTATGCACCAATCTAATCGATTGTTTAACTGTTCTCTGGCGATTACACTGGTTACCTAGATAAATGAATTCCCGAAATTTCAGTAGTGTACATTAATTAATTTTAGATGTTGATTTTTTCCTTTAGTGTATTTAGAATACCTAATTCTTAAAAATGATGCTTCATTAATTAGTCATATACCGATACCCTACCTCTTTACGACGCCTATGAGTGGTAATTATGAGCACTTGATTTAAGAAATTCATCTGCGAGAAGAGTGTATTAGCTAATGTAATTATGTTCATGCTTCTGAGATATTTAATGAGACTTCCTGGACACAATACTGTTTTTCCTTCTCCACTAATGTTGAAAGAAATTTCCTGTTCGTCTCATTAATCCAGCTTCTGTCTTCACTTGTTTTATTTGCCAGCAGCTGACGGAAAGTGTGCCGTGGGGTACTTAAATGCTATTACGTTCAAGAAAATGCGCGTCATAGTTCATCACACCCATCTCTGGTCCAGTTGGAAGAAGCTGCAACTCATCGTTGATATAAAGCAGTCACGTAATATCCTAATTCCAATGTAATTCCAGAAAACTACTTATACATGTCACAGCTACACATGAACAAGCTGAAATCTGTTTTTGAAATTAATCAAAAGTCTTCAGCAGCACAAAAAAGTTACTCTCTCAGAAACCAGTTCTGTAATCTTCGCTGACGCTTATTTTGTTCAGCTGGCGCTGTGAGATTCAATCACACAGCCAAACACGTACCAGAAGCATTTCCTTCAAAAATAAATTGGTGCCAGGCTTAAAATAAATTTGACCGTTCTATAAGTGTATTCTGACTGGTATACCAATTTCTGTAACAGACTTGCTACACTCTATTTACACGACTGTCTCCGCCTCCTGCATAACTTAAGCTAGCGACGCAGTTAATGTATCAGTTCCCGTTTATTTTCTACTATTGTTCTACACTTCACAATTCTGTTTCATCATGAGCCTTGGTTTCGAGACACAGAAGGACGTTGTTATTGGCTCAAACCAAAAAATCGTTTTTTGAGTGTGGTAGCCGCACTATTATAACGTAATCCTTGTAGCCACTTGTTCCAAGGATGTCAGCGAATCTGGGAGAATAACTTTGATCAAAACTCAGATACAATACTATGTAATTAAATTTATGGCAAATGGTGACTTAATTTTTGGTACAACATTTCGAACAGTATGGCAGGTAATGTACAGTTCGCATACGCATTTTAAACCTCTGCATTACAATTTTCTGTTACGACATATAGCGTACGTCGAATTGGTTCACGTTACGATCTTATTGATAAACTACATCGTAACTTCGAACCAGCGACTTTAGCCAAAGTCGACAAGTTTTGTCGTGTTATTTAGAGTGGCCACTAGGTACCCGAAGAGTAAGAGAGGTTTTAATCTTTGGACATGTGCTGGGATGAGACGTACGCACAGATGCATATCAGTGATTCGTGCCACACTAGCACGACAGAAATTCCAAATCTCGCCACTGCGTTGCCTGAAACGCCGTTTCAGTGTACAGTGAAGTAGATGTTGTAACAAAAAGTCGTGACATTAATTTATTTACGTTTGTAACATGCGGTTTGTAACGTAATGCAGGACGTATTTTACAACAAATTATCTAAATGTGATTTGAATGATACAGCTTTCAGTGTTGATATGAATCACACTTTATACCTCTGTCTAGAACTATTGCTACAATTAAAACTAAATGCAGAAAAAATGGTTTAGACACAGGCCAAGGTGTTGTTTCCAGAATGGATCTGTCATTCTGTAGCGAAGCGTGCACTGTTTTGAAGATGGACCGGGACTCGAACCCAGAACTTGATTTTCGTGAGCAGTGCCCTGACTGACTGAGCTATTCAGGAACAACTCACGGCGTCCTTTATTGGAAGATTGCTAGTCCCGCAAGATATGCAGGGAAACTTCTGTGAAGTTTAGAAGGTAGGGCAGGGGTACTGCCGGAAATAACGCAGTCGGTATTAGTCGTGGCTGGATAGCTACGTCGGTAAGAACGGTTAGGTTAGTGTTGTTTTTAACGTCCCGTCGACAACGAGGTCATTAGAGACGGAGCGCAAGCTCGGGTTAGGGAAAGATGGGGAAGGAAATCGGCCTGAAACGATTTAGGGAAATCACGGAAAACCTAAATCAGGATGGCTGGAGACGGGATTGAACCGTCGTCCTCCCGAATGCGAGTCCAGTGTGCTAACCACTGCGCCACCTCGCTCGGTCGGTAAGAACGTTTCCTATAAAATGTACGTTTTGTGGTTCGACTCCCGGTCCGGGATACAATTCTAATCTGCCAGGAAGTTCACAGTCCAGAGTACTTCACTGGTAGTGGCAACTTTTCTTCGAGCTCTGTGCATTCTGAAAGTCTGGGAGATTTACAATTCACCCAGTCATAGTGAAACACGGCAGCGCTACTCAAATAGAACGATCAATTAGGGGGTAATATAATCACAAGGAACGACCGAAAATAGATTTATTTGCAGTTTCCTGTGAGTTGCCCTTCAACACAGTGTCTTATGGATTGAAGGCGTATGTCATTTTTTATAATGATGCGTCCATCAGAAACAGTAGTCCAGTTGCTGAGCCCTGTCCTTTCTTTCACGAATACTACACTCACTATGCACAACATTTACGTTTTCAAAGATCGCATATTGTGACATAAAGAGACCTGCGAAACTTGCTGGATTAACACTCCTTGAAGAAAAAAGACGTGACTTAGCTACAGCCAGCCTGGAGGAATGTTTCCCGAATGAATTCTGACACTTTCAGGTTATTTCCCCACAGTACCATTCTCGAATAGCACGTGGGAAAAATGTCCACATTAGCTATCTGTGCGAGCTCAGATCTGCCTTGTTTTATTACCGTAGTTATTGCTCCTCAAGTAGGTGGTAGTCAACAAAATATTTTGGTATTCGGAGGAGAAAGTTGGTGATTGAAATTTGGTGAAAAGAAAGATCTCGCCGCAACGAAAAATGGCTTTATGCTAATGATTGCCACCCCAACTTGCTTGTCATATTCGTGACACGCCGTCCGCTATTACGCGATAATGCAAAACGAGCTGCCCATCTTGGAACTTTTTCGAGCTCCTCCGTCAGTCCTACATAATAAGAATCCCATATCGCGGAGCAGTAGTCCAGATGAGAACGAACAGGGGTTGTGTATGAGTGCAACAGCGGTGCAGCTGTTGGGCGTTTTAAGTGATAAGCCACTAAAACACAGCCCTTGGTGCATCTTCCCCACAATATTTTCTGCGTGATGCTTCCAACTGAGGTTGTTTGTAGTTGTAATCAAAAATGGCTCTGAGCACTATGGGACTTAACATCTATGGTCATCAGCCCCCTAGAACTTAGAACTACTTACAACTAACTAACTTAAGGACATCACACAACACCCAGTCATCGCGAGGCAGAGAAAATCCCTGACCCCGCCGGGAATCGAACCTGGGAACCCGGGCGCGGGAAAGTTGTAATCTCTTGGTATTTAATTAACTATTCATCCTTTTATTTTTGTGTGTGATTTATCGTGCAACAGAAATTTAACCCAATTTCTTTAGTACTCATGTCGAGGACCTCACACTTTTTATTGTTTAGCGTCAAGTGCTGCTTTTCCCATCATGCGTGTATTTCCTCCAAATATTCGATTTACGATATTGCGATAACTGCACTAGAAGTTGAGGACAGCATTATGTGCCAACAATCAAGACGGCCTATAGCACTGCCTTGTGGAATCCCAAATTACATATCTTTGGATTCAGCACAAATTACATATCTTTGGATTCACCACAGAGATGCCTGTCAGTTATTACGAAGTGTAACATTTCTTACAGGGAATCATGAATCCAGTTGCACAACTGAAACAAAACTCCATGGCCACGCAATTTGATGAGAATTCACTTATGAGGAACGGTATCAGAAATCTTGTGGAAATCTAGAAACATGAAACCAACTTGAGATCCCTTGTCTATATCACTAATTGCTTCGTGTGAACAAAGAGCCAGTTGTGTTGTAGAAGAATGATATTTTCTGAATTTTACTGATTTTGTGCCAATAGATCTTTTTCTTCTAGGTATTTCAAAATGCTGGAAGCAGTGTATGTTATAACGTCCTACTACAAATCAGTGTGAATGATAGGAGTCTATAATTCAGCGGCTAATCTCTACTTCATCTCTTGTATATTGGTGTAACCTGTGCAGCTTTCTAGTCTTTACGTACTCATCTTTCGTCGAGGGATCGGCGATGTATGATTCCTAAAAATGAAGTATCAGCATACTCTGGTGGAAAGCTAATATTATTACTAAATGGTTAACCAAGGGCACGATCTCAGTTGCAGGCTGTCTGCTAACGGTTTTCAGGAGCAGCAGAAATTTTATTTGCAATATTTCATGCAGTTATTGACCGAATTTAAAGATTTAAACTGCTGTCGCAATGTACTCATTAACAGCTATAGTCTTACGTTAAAGGTTTCACACAGTAAGTCAAGTATTATAGATATAAACAGAGTATGCGTGCAGATTATATAGATTATATTCATCCAGTATTTGCGATTAAGAACAATTACCGATTTGCAACCAATTTTACACATAATTTCAAACCTTCATCAAACTTCTTCTCGCTGACACCACCCTGTAAATAATAAACAGGAATAAGTTTATCGGTTAGTACATTTTGGCTGTTTATGTAGTAAAACTGTAACATCAGGCACGACGTTTTAATTTATTACTTCTTTACTACTAACACTATTCAGAATACATTTTACAAACTTTATTGCACACACAGCATTGAGTGCACCTTCAATATTATGTCGCTGTGCGATAAATAGTTCGTAAGGAATGGCGTTTATTTACACAAGGGAGTTCGAATCTTTAAGGAACTGGTCATGGCGATTACTGCTTGATCTACAGTCTGGACTGGAAGACTTGTGTTTATTAAGTGACAAGTTACTTCGTTACACCGGAGGCGTAACATCGAAACTCGTGAAAAAAAAAAACAAAAAAAAACAAAAAAAAAAGAACAAACATACATGATTTGTGGCCACACACCTAAAAAGCGAACCTTACCTGAAAATTGCAATTATAGCCCGATTAAAATTACTTGCCGCTACAGTGTTGCCACATCGGCTGCTGGCTACTTTACAAATGTGTATCGCGTCACAACATCAAGTGACCGCCGCGAGGTGTGTTGCAGATGCGAGACGCTCTATCGATAGCTGATTTTAAGCGATCAGGAATAAGTTGCGGCAGACGACGCGTTTCGTAACCCCGAATTTAAACTCCCGAGCTAACCGCAACCTCGAGATGTGCAGTGACTCCGAGAAAACGGCCATCAGCAGTCTGCGACAGAACAAAAAAAAAAAAAAAAAAATGGTTCAAATGGCTCGGAGCACTATGGGACTTAACATCTATGGTCATCAGTCCCCTAGAACTTAGAACTACTTAAACCTAACTAACCTAAGGACAGCACACAACACCCAGTCATCACGAGGCAGACAGAACAAAAATTGCGATCGCTTTGTTCACGGCGATTAAAGCTAACCCCCACGAGCAAACTCAAGACAGAAAACATTCGGTTTAAGCACTAAAAGCGAACTTTAATTTCTCGCTATCATTGGTCACCTGAAAATATCCCCACACTAGCTATATGAGCTGCCGCGTTAGCAACCTATGAGGAGTTCAGGTTGACACTTAACTGCAGATTATAGGCAACATAGGCAGATTCCAAACGGAAAAGGAATGACAGGACGAAAAATAAGAACAAATAAAAAAAGTCAATACAGTGGTTAAAACGACGGCGTGAAGTACAAGAAACAAAAAATTACATTTAAACCAATTAAATGAACAAAAATAATGCAGCTCTTTTCATAGATTTAGAAATGAGAAATTCGGTACCTTAGATGAATTCGAACCTGCGACCTTCAGTACGTCGGCCTTGTACGCCAACCATCGTGCTATGCCGCAACAGTCGGCTTAGTAGTTACACTGACGGGAAAAAGTAGCAACAACGAGAGGGAGTTGTGCGATATAAACGAAAGTTTGTAGGCGTGTTGCTACATCTTCAAGATGATGTCTATTCAAATTTCGTGCCAGTCACAGAAGTGTGGCGCTAGTAGCGCCACTATGAGGATACAAATCAGGTTTGTTATAAATAACATTCTGTAACGTGAACGTTAGTTACCTTTGAGATTGGACGCTGTGAGTAGATGTTCGTCAAATGGCTCTAAGCACTATGGGGCTTAACATCTGAGGTCATCAGTACCGCAGACTTAGAACTACTTAAACCTAACTAATCTATGGACATCACACACAGCCATGCCAGAGGCAGAATTCTAACCTGCGACCGTAGTAGCAGCGCGGTTCCGGACTGAAGCGCCTAGAACCGTTCGGCCACAGCGGTCAGCAGATGTTCATCAAGAATGCCTTTAAGACGACAAAGAAGCCATTATCAACCCCTCACTGAGTTCGAACGAGGTCGTATACTAGGGCTACGAGAAGCTGGATGTTCCTTCTGCGATATTGCCGCAGCTCGTGGTCGTGCGGTAGTGTTCTCGCTTCCCGCGCCCGGGTTCCCGGGTTCGATTCCCGGCGGGATCAGGGATTTTCTCTGCCTCGCGATGACTGGGTGTTGTGTGCTGCCCTTAGGTTAGTTAGGTTTAAGTAGTTCTAAGTTCTAGGGGACTGATGACCATAGATGTAAAGTCCCATAGTGCTCAGAGCCATATGAACCATTTGCGATATTGCAGAGAAGTTTGGCAAGAAATGTAGCCACGGTACACGATAGCTGGCGGCGGTGGTCACAAGAATGTACTGTCGCAAGAAAAGCGGGCTTTAAACGGACGCGTGGCACTGCCGAGAGAGACGACCATCATGTTCGGTGTATGGCCTTGGAGCTTCGTACTGCATCTGCAGCAGCAATTTCAGCAGAAGTTGGAACCACAGAGACATAACGAACTGTAACAAATCGTTTACTTCAAAGACAGCCCTCAGCCGTACGCCCTATATCGTGCATTCCACTGACCCTAAACGATAGCCGTTTGCTACTTCAGTGGTGTCAAGCGAGAGCCCACTGGATGGCAGGGTTGTGATTCTGATGAAAGCTAGTTCTGCCTTGCTTCGGTGCCAGTGATGGCCGTGTGTTTGGTTACAAGAAGGTCAGTTGTGGGACTGCAACCACCCTATCTGCGTGCTAGGCACACTGGACTTCCACGATGAGTCATAGTTTGGCGTGCGATTTCGTATGAAAGCAGGAGCGGTCTCTTGATTATTCTACGCACCCTAACCACAAAATTGTACTTCACTCTGGCGATTCGACCTTTTGCGCTGACATTCACGAACATCATTCCAGAGGGTCTTTTCCAACAGGATAACGCTCGACGTACCGCTCTTGTAACCCATCATTCTCCACAGGGTGTCGAATTGTTGTTTTGGCATTCTCGACCACCAGATCTGTCTCCATTTGGGACATCATCGGACGACATCTCGAGCGTCATCCACAAACAGCATTAACCGTCACTGTTTTGCAAAGTGCAATAAGCATAAAACTCTAGTCCAACAAGGAGCCAAGGTACCTAGGTGTCACGTTAGGCAGAACCTTGTCATTTAAATCACACCTTGCAAAAGCAGCTGCCAAGGTGAGAACAACAAACAACCTCATCCATAAACTCTGCGGAACCACCTGGGGATCAACTGCAACAACTCTGAGGACGTCTCACTGAGCCTGGTATACTCTGCGAGGAGTACTGTGCACCAGTACGGCTAAACAGTAGTCATGTGAACAACATCGATGTCGAACTTAACAACATCATGCGCATTATTTCAGGAACCGTTAGGTCTACCCCTAACATATGGCTACCTGTCCTGAGTCATAAACCACCCCCAAAAATACGACGAGAAGCAGCCTTGGTCAGGGAATACAACAAGATCGAAGCAAACGCTGAACTACCGGTACACATCGATATACCTGATCTGAGTACCAAAAGGCTTCGTTCAAGACATCCTCCTCTTGCTCTCGACAGGCTCACTGTGTCTGACTTCAACTCTTGCAGAAGAGAATGGCTCCAGAATGCCCCAACAATTTGCCACCTAATGCCTTGTATTACCGAGGCAGTTCCTGGGTTTGATCAGCCTCGCAAGATCTGCTCAACTATAAACCGATTAAGAACTGGGCATGGAAGATGTGCTTACTCACTCTTCAAATGGGGACTGCTGTCTTCGCCAGCATGTGACTGCGGCGAGCCCAAGCAGACCATCCAACACATCAGAGAAGAATGAAGTGCTAGAGCGTTCAGTGGTGAATTTGAAGAATTCCTCGTGGCATCCCAAAAATCCGTCGAATATATGCAAGGACTAGATGTTTATCTGTGAATATAGGTAATTTTATGTAACGTAGAATAGCGTGATCCAATACTGAAATGTACTTAAATGCCATTCGCTAAATAAAATAAAATCTAGTCCACAATCTGACATTCGGCATCTTTACAACACAATGCCTGCACATTTGCATGCTTCCATACAACATTGTGGTGGTTACACCGATTAATAATTCTATCATTTAACATTTGCAATGACTTATCTCGCTCGTACATTAACCTGCGATCTTGCAACGTTAATCACTTAAATACACTACTGGCCATTAAAATTGCTACACCAAGAAGTAATGCAGATGATAAATGGGTATTCGTTGGCAAATATATTATACTAAAACTGACATGTGACTACATTTTCACGCAATTTGGGTGCATACATCCTGCGAAATCAGTACCCAGAACAACCACCTCTGAGGGCCGGCCGAAGTGGCCGTGCGGTTAAAGGCGCTGCAGTCTGCAACCGCAAGACCGCTACGGTCGCAGGTTCGAATCCTGCCTCGGGCATGGATGTTTGTGATGTCCTTAGGTTAGTTAGGTTTAACTAGTTCTAAGTTCTAGGGGACTAATGACCTCAGCAGTTGAGTCCCATAGTGCTCAGAGCCATTTGAACCATTTTTTGAACCACCTCTGACCGTAATAACGGCCTTGATACGCCTGGGCATTGAGTTAAACAGAGCTTGAATGGCGTGTACAGGTACAGCTGTCCTTGCAGCTTCAACACGATACCACAGTTCATCAAGAGTAGTGACTGGCCTATTGTGAGACCGAGCGAGGTGGCGCAGTGGTTAGCACACTGGACTCGCATTCGGGAGGACGACGGTTCAATCCCGTCTCCAGCCATCCTGATTTAGGTTTTCCGTGATTTCCCTAAATCGTTTCAGGCAAATGCCGGGATGGTTCCTTTGAAGGGGCACGGCCGATTTCCTTCCCACTCCTTCCCTAACCCGAGCTTGCGCTCCGTCTCTAATGACCTCGTTGTCGACGGGACGTTAAACACTAACCACCACCACCGCCTATTGTGACGAGCCAGTTGCTTGGGCACCATTGACCAGACGTTTTCAATTGGTGAGAGATCTGGAGAATGTGCTGGCCAGGACAGCAGTCGAACATTTTCTGTATCCAGAAAGGCCCGTACAGGACCTGCAATATGCGGTCGTGCATTATCCTGCTGAAATGTAGGGTTCCGTAGGGATCGAATGAACGGTAGAGCCACGGGTCGTAACACATCTGAAATGTAACACCCACTGTTCAAAGTGCCGTCAATGCGAACAAGAGGTGACCGAGACCTGTAACCAATGGCACTCCTTACCATCACGGCGGGTGATACGCCAGTATGGCGACGACCAATACACGCTTTCAATGTGCGTTCACCGCGATGTCGCCAAACACGGATGCGATCATCGTGATGCTGTAAACAGAACCTGGATTCATCCGAAAAAATGACGTTTTGCCATTCGTGCACCCAGGTTCGTCGTCGAGTATACCATCGCAGGCGCTTCTGTCTGTGATGCAGCGTCAAGGGTAACCGCAGGCACGGTCTCCGAGCTGATAGTCCATGCTGCTGCAAACGTCGTCGAACTGTTCGTGCAGATGGTTGTTGTCTTGCAAACGGCCCCATCTGTTGACTTAGGAATCGAGATGTGGCTGCACGATCCGTTACAGCCATGCGGATAAGATGCCTGTCATCTCGACTGCTAGTGATACGAGGCCGTTGGGATGCAGCACGGCGTTCCGCATTACCCTCCTGAACCCACCGATTCCATATATTGCTAACAATCATTGGAACCCGACCAACGCGAGCAGCAATGTCGCGATACGATAAACCGCAATCGCGATAGGCTACAATCCGAACTTTATCAAAGTCGGAAACGTGATGGTACGCATTTCTCCTCCTTAGACGAGGCTTCACAACAACGTTTCACCAGGCAACGCCGGTCAACTGCTGTCTGTGTATGAGAAATCGGTTGGAAACTTTCCTCATGTCAGCGCGTTGTAGGTGCTGCCACCTTGTGTGAATGCTCTGAAAAGCTAATCATTTGCATATCACGGCATCTTCTTCCTGCCGGTTAAATTTCGCGTCTGTAGCACGTCATCTTCGTGGTGTAGCAATTTCAATGGCCAGTAGTGTATGTTGCCTATACAATGTATCCCCGAAATTTCGTTACTGTATACGAGGTGTGGCTAGAAAAAAACCGGACTAGTACTGGTGAAACAATAAAACGAATGCAATAAGGCTGAAAGTCGCGTGGCCTGTCACGTGACTCTCGCTCCGCCTACTGCTCGAGTTTCATCTGCCTCCTGCACTCAGTCTGCCCGTGGCGTCTGTTTTAAGTAGTTGACGTTTTGTCTGTGCGTCGGAAAATGTTGAGTGTACAGAAAGAACAGCGTGTTAACATGAAATTTTGTTTCAAACTAGGAAAATCTGCAAGCGAAACGTTTGTAATGTTACAACAAGTGTACGGCGATGATTGTTTATCGCGAACACAAGTGTTTGAGTGGTTTAAACGATTTAAAGGTGGCCGCGAAGACACCAGTGATGACACTCGCACTGGCAGACCATTGTCAGCAAAAACTGATGCAAACGTTGAAAAAATCGGTAAACTTGTTCGATACTTTCTTTGTCAACTCCTGTTAACTCAGACACTGCTCTGATTGTTAAACGGCGATCTTGTCGAACAAGTTTACCGATTTTTTCAATGTTTGCATCAGTTTTTGCTGACAATGGTCTGCCAGTGCGAGTGTCATCACTGGTGTCTTCGCGGCCATCTTTAAATCGTTTAAACCACTCAAACACTTGTGTTCGCGATAAACAATCATCGCCGTACACTTGTTGTAACATTACAAACGTTTCGCTTGCAGATTTTCCTAGTTTGAAACAAAATTTCATGTTAACACGCTGTTCTTTCTGTACACTCAACATTTTCCGACGCACAGACAAAACGTCAACTACTTAAAACAGACGCCACGGGCAGACTGAGTGCAGGAGGCAGATGAAACTCGAGCAGTAGGCGGAGCGAGAGTCACGTGACAGGCCACGCGACTTTCAGCCTTATTGCATTCGTTTTATTGTTTCACCAGTACTAGTCCGGTTTTTTTCTAGCCACACCTCGTAATGATCATTTTTCGTTCGGTGTGTAGGTCGCTAGCTGTTAAAGGGTTAAGGATGCAGCGAATTTGGAAGATTACAGTGACGGTGTGTGTGGCTTAAGATAGATGTTGCGCACAAGCCCATGGGAGAAGCGTACGTCACGGAGGCTCGCCAGTCCGACCGAGCCCGACCGTTGCGCGCCGAGCCGCGTAAAAAGCGGAGGCCGGCGTCCGTCGCGTGGTGACGAGGTGTCAAGCCGGCGCGCGGGCGGCACGCGACTCGGCCGATGAAGTCTTGGCCGGCGGCTCGGCGGGAGGTGGGGGAGGCGAGCGGTAGGTCAGTAAATGCTAGCAGCGTGGCCGTGGTGGGGCGCCGGCCACGACGCGACGCGCCGCTGCCGCGGGAGGAGGCAGTCTGCCGCGGACGGGCACCGGCGGCCTGCACGCGACACCAGCGCCGCCCCGCCGCCCACCGAGCTCCGCAGGTACTGTGTCCGGCCCCGGCCGCTACTAACCACCACCAGGGAGCACCCCCCGCGCCCCCCCGCCCCCCACTAACACCGCACGCGAGGAGACGGCCTCCGTAACCACCCCCCGCAATGGTAACGAGACGCAGACGAATTTGGGGCTCCAGACACGTGGCAAAGGAAGGCGGAACCCACGTGACCTAAGATTTCGAGGTCTGCCTCATTCTCCACAATTCTCTAAAAACACAGGTACTCTCTGGACCCCAACATCGTCTTGGTCGAAAGCAGTGAAAGGACGTCGGCGGAGTTTGTGTTCGTGAGGGCAGACGTTAATATTACTGTGGAGAGACGACAGGGGTGGCCCACACGAGCATCGTGCTCAACATTCAATGGATCCTCCCTCCTGGTAACAGGACTGAAGCCATCTACGCCACCAGACAGTGGAGCTTTATCGTGGCGTAGCTCTTAGATGGTAGGACACACACAGTCTGTTAAGTAAGAACGTGGTCGGCGTTACGTACAGATGCTTATTACTTTCACTGCCCAATAGAGAGAAACTTTGTTCTTCATGAAGCGCCCATAAGCATCAGTTTCCTTTGAATTCTTGACTGAGATACACAAGAAGAAACGTGAATGCAGCTTACGCGTCGCGTTTTGAGGCTGTGTTTCTATGCAGGCACCACTAAGACCCGAGAATGAGTCACGCTACGACGTCTAAATATGCAGGTAAATCAATGTCATTTATTCAAAAGTGGACAACACCATGTAAATTGATTAAAAACGCGGATGACTTTGAAGAAAGTGGCTCAGTCGGTATAGTGACTCCAAAAGTGGAAAAAATTATTATTAACCCTTTTTCGGAAAAATAATTCTTAACGTTGCGTCAAGCGCAAGAAAAATTCACTTTGAACAGCCATCAACCTGATCCGACGCATCTGGAGGTCTCTTCCACATGAAAACGCGGAAAACTTGGTTTCAAGCATACCTCGCAGTTGCCAAGCAATTAGCGACGCGTGGGTGACTGGACGTATTATCAAATGTAATTGCAGTTTTATTGTGTGCATATACAACGTATGTATATGTCCCAGACGTATTTTTGTACTGATTAACTCGACTACGATCTTACTTAACAGACTGTATGTCTATTTCGAAATCTACCTCATATTTGAAACGTCTCTGCAAATCTGTCAAATTTTACATCCGCTCTTGATCAAGTAAGGGTTCCGGTATCGTCTTCTATGGGAGGCTATTAATAAAGGTGTCTGGATTTTCGGAAAATCACGGTGATTATATTAGGAACAAATGAGTCAGCCTACAGTGAGTGTCAAGGTCGTTATTCGTCAAATCCTTCTCACTTGAAACCTGGCTGCAAGACATGTGTACCAACACAAATGATAGTACACGTGTATCTTGAATGTTTCGAGGTCTACTGCACATTTTGTTCGTTCTCTAGAAGACTTTGAGCTATACACAAGGTATTATTCGTCAGCCAAGACTTCCAGGACTGCCCTCGTTGACAACGTATTAACGTGGATGCAGTAGCATTGGTTTTCAAGAGTTGAGGTCTGTATCATTATGAAGAAACAACGGGGGCGGTTGGCTTGTAGTGCAGAAGAAGTCCATCATATGCGACAATATCCTCGACTGAAAGTCTGTTTGATAAGCGATTACCACCTTCATCTCTGGTCACAGGATTTAGTCGGATAGGGGTAGCTGGAGAAAGATTTACACATGGTGTAACTCGTAAGTTTGGGACTGAATTGTGACTTAAAGTCTACCTTACTAAGCCCCATGAACATCTCTAACGTTCCCCGTTATGTTGAAAAATTCTGCATATCTTATTCACCAAGAAAAGTCATCAGCACCGTCCACTCGGCCATGTATTCTGTCAGAAGAGACTCACTCATTACAAAATGTTTTTGCCACTCACTCTCCAGGCACTAAGCTATGTGTTTCGACGCTTTACATCTTATTTCCCTCATTTTTTCCTTCTTCCTTAGCTTCCTGTCTGGCATAAGGAAAACACGTAAGCTGCCGGCGCCATGTTGTTAATGGAATCGCCTAGTGTCTGCCTTAATTTAGAACGACAGTGGAAAACCTATTCCATGTTGACCTGGTCGGAATTTTATTCCATTGTTCAGAATACGACTCTATTTTCTCAAGCACTTCGCCATGTCGCTCTACTAACATTGTAGAATGGAGAACCAGTGCCAGATATACTGCATAAAGAACACTGTGACAGCTCTTCCTAACCCGAGCACACACTTCTTTTGATTTAACCGAGGATAAAACAACAAAAGTGCTGCTCCTTAAGTACTGTGTGACAGCATGAAAGTGAAAGGTAGCCATTTTGCATAAAAATTATGAGATGTAACGGTAAAATTATTAACCTTGTCTTACTTAGCATAATGAAATATTCAGCTCTAAGCGTTAAACGATTCTTTGTTGTTAATATTAATACTTGTCCTATGTACATCGATTTGCGTCTCTTGATCAGTAATCAAAGGTAACTGATTTTCTACCTGAAGCTCATATATCGTAAATAAGTAACTGAAAAGAAAGAGATCGTCGGCGAGCGATACGTGTACTTACAATTAAATGCAGTGAACTCGCTATTCACAAACGTACAATTTCGTAGAAAACACTTGTGAAACAGGAAACATAACATAAAATTCCCTGAAGAGAAAGAAATGAAAAATACAGATCTCCCATACCTGCCAGATTCGTTAAAAGAAAAATTAATTACTTGCTAAAAACTTACTTAAACTATTCGAATTTCCTAAGCAAATTAATAAAAGACGGCATTAAATAGCGCTTACATCATATGTAACAACATGTACTGTGTCACATGTGTGCTCCTTATTTAAGGGCACGACAGAAAGTCATTACCACAACCATAAAAAAAGCTATTTCTCTTCAAAATTCAACAGCAGTGGTAGCCAAAATCCATTATGAGTCTCATGTCCCTACGATTAAGAGTCCGCGTTTAGATTTAAACAACAATTAAAGAGATTCTACACCCAACCATTTACGCTGTTCGCATTTAAGAGCAATAACTGACAAGTGATTGTTTAATGCAGGAAAAACAATTCAAAAGGAGAATGTAGAGACTTGTTGTTGGTACATGATATGGAGTGGTATGATCTTTGCGTAAATACTTCACATAAGGTATTGCTTTTGAGTGATGGGCGTAGGATAAAAGAAAAGGTTACTAACCGAAGAAAGTGTGCAGCGTAATGCTTTAAGCAATTTTGTATGAACCGTTTTATCCAAAACTTTTTGGAAGTTTAAGTTGCTATAGTACTTCATTAATCTACTGTATGCTATTGAAAACTAATACACGAATCTGTCTTTCCCAGTAACACCTTATTCTCCTACATTTTCGACGAGAAAAGAAATATTTTGTAGTTAACTATCTGGTGAACACTTTTTTTTTTTTGTTTCCGTCATGGACCCGACTTATGGTTGTTACTTCTCTGCCACAGTAATACAAAACTGAAGCAATTTCGTTGGATTGCTTGAGGAAGGAACACATGGATTCTATCAGCAGCATTGTTCTCTATGTGGTCGCATATCAATAATTCTGTCGTGTAAAACGGACTTTCTTCGCCAGCTAATTATACAACATATCCCTCTAATTACACGATCATTTTCATCACACACACAGTAGATTTTTTAAAATTGTCAGCTAAATACACTAGCAATTTTACGCTGTTAGAAATATCTGTATTACAATGCCGTTGTTTCCCTAGGTTACAATAGTCGAGAACGCTTAACATATGGAACGCATTCGTATCAATACTAATGTTATTGATTAAATAACTGCAGTCACGAAATGACAGTCTGTAAGCGCTGCTCAGAGATGCAGCACATTTACGCAGATAATTTCAAAACCTAGTATAGTTCCCATTCACTGTCTTTAACAGAATATGCGGACGTTCCTCAAGATATTTTATATTCCACAATTTTCATTGCATACCATCATCTGTGGGTGCACACCTCCAATCAGTGACCTCGTTACCTGAATCGAATGCATTTACATGTCTTCTTAAAATAAAAGGTCATTCTCCCACAAAATGAGAACCGAATGAGTGGCAGGCCAAGGACGTCATCTGTGTCATTTTAGTTGGTTCTGAACACTCTAGAAGGCGAAGCATTCCCAGTAGTCATGGCATAGCCATTACATTCAAATATATTTTCTAAAATTTTCTGGAATTTTTAATATAAGACATGCTGCATCTTCATTTACAGAAAGAGCTGAAGATCCATTTATTTTAACAAAATCAGTGTCCATATGTTTCGTGTGTGACAGTTTCTGGAAACTGTATACAAACTAAAATTACCTCTATCTGAATTGAACAGACTGTATGATTAGTTTTGCGCCCATAATTTCATTCTAATAAGAAATCTAACCCTTGGAAATTTTCATCAGTTAGCTTACTTCGCAGCGATGATTGTTTTCAAAATGTGGAATTGAAATACGTGTCTGATTTGCACATATTTACATACTTGTTTCACAGTTAGCGGGCAGCCTGCAATGCGTGTGCATACAGTATAAGAAAACAAGGAAAATTCTCAATTTCAATATAGACAGCGTACATTCACGCATGCAAAATTGTTATAATTCATAGGTCTTTTTATATTTTGATAGGATTCTCATGTGCTTTTGGAAATAATACATCTGCTACCCGATTATTTTCAATTTAAGATGCAATCTGTTAAATGTACAGCGCTATATCAATTTCAAGAACATTTAGAATAACTTGAGTTATTGTAACATGGCAGATTGTGATAATAATTAAAAAAAAAGAAATATTTTCATGACGTTTTGAAAAAAGTTCTATTTATTCACTAACCAGTTTCCGTTCTTTTAGTTAATGATGAACCGAAGGCTTGCCTTCATAACTCCAAATAAAACAATATGAGACAGAGCTTTTAGGTGACGCAAAAATTATGACATTTAGAACTGTTAAACTGACTTTAAATGAAGTTAAATACAATATGTAGTATTACATTTTAAAGAAAGCTAATTTCACTGTTGTAATTGTTTAGATGTCTGACACAATCATAAATGAGAATTATTTTAATAGAGAGACAAAAAAGGAAATCTTGTAAAACCATGACAGAATTGTGCGTCGTCATATGAAGGACATATGATGTCAAAGACTAGCAATAAGCGATTCTCGTGCCACAAATTGTCGGTTGAATGTGCTGTCAGATTGCTAGTTCTTCTTTCTTACGCGTGATGCCAATAATAGTTTTCATATTGTACATTATTCTGTAGTTTTATTGTTACAGTTCTCAAAGTAAAATAGTTATCACCAGGCACCGCAAAATGATTTAAATTGTGTTGTTCAATTGTTAATTTGTTTGCGCAGTTATTTGTACGTGTAATTAACGAAAGTCTGAACTCTAACTGCAAAGAGTATCATATTACTGCAGTTAAACAATCTCTTATTGTGATTTGAAACTGCAGTGGTCGAACATGGTTCAAATGGCTCTGAGCACTATGGGACTCAACTGCTGTGGTCATCAGTCCTCTAGAACTTAGAACTACTTAAACCTAACTAACCTAAGGACATCACACACACCCATGCCCGAGGCAGGATTCGAACCTGCGACCGTAGCAGCAGCGCGGCTCCGGACTGGAGCGCCTAGAACCGCACGGCCACAGCGGCCGGCGGTCGAACATGCTTCTTCACTTTTATTTTTCTTAATTTGAACTTAAAATTCAAATAATTTCTTTAAAAGAACAAACTAGTGTAAGCTGCAAGTAGCAATCCTAATTAAATTATTTTCAATGCGAAATGAAATGACGTAGAGGAAACAAAATCTGCAGCGAGTCAGCAATCGTAAGTATCGAAATGATTATGAAAAATCCGCCACGATTGCACAAACTAGTGCAATCGAGGCAGTTTTTTCATAATTATTTCTAGCCGTTATTGTTTAAATTCTAAACACAGACTGTTAAAGTAAACATTTTGCGAAATAATTTACTAGGAAGTGTACAGAAACTTGGAATTCAAAGGTTTTCATTCCAGCAAATAATGGTCCCAAATATAGAGCACGTAAAAACCAATAATGGCTGATATGGGGTGCACCCTGTCTGTTATAAACAACTTGTCAATAATGAGTAAACGGTCGAGTAGAAAATTTGTGGCCTGTATTGTGGAATGAAAACAGGATAAGGAAGTACTCAACGTGAAATAGTTAATAACGTACTTGGAAACAGTCTGGGAAGAAATACGCCATCAGGTGAGAGCTAGTCTTGTGGATCCTAAGTTCAGAAGACTACATGTTTGGTGTATCAGACAGTTCGCGTTTTTTTTTTTTTTTTTTTTTTTGCTAATATTATATTCGTATATTTTTGTAAAGAAATTATAATAACGTTTAGTTAAACGTAGCAGTAAAAAGACATTTTTCGTTTGCATGCATCGTTAACCAAATGACAAACTGTTGTGATACCTGTTGTAACTTTTACATAAAATTCTTATATAATTCCACAATCCCTCTTGGTTGTAACAGCTCAGTCAGATGCAAATCAGTGCTGTTAATTACGAAACACGACATGTCGAAGGAGCACCGTTAACCGACATCACGTCCTCGCGTGAACCCTGCTCATAGAAAGTAGGCGAGACGGGCCACAAAGTTCCCAACGGGCCGACCCAACGAACGTTCTCTAGCCCACAAAAACTTAACTACTCATAGTTCGCTTGAACTTATACTTAAAAATGAGCTAGTAATAATCAACCAAGAGGTCGGTATGAGCGACACACTATTTTATTCGAAACTGTCTTGTTGGAGATACACGCCCTTCCACTCCGACTTATGAAATATCTGATTTTGACATTTATGAAGGGACATACGAAATTTGGACGATGGTTATCTAACCATATCGTATCCTGGAGAGGGCGTAATTTGACGTTTTGTGGCATACGTAGACATCACCAGAGATAAAACTCCCGTTATGTGACAGAAAAAGTGTGGAGCAATAGGAAATAGTCAACGTTTCTAACGACTTCAAGGTTCAGTTAAACGAAGCTAATTTATTCTTTTCTGTCCTCACAGATGTGTTAGTGTAAAAGAGCTGTATTTATAAGTTACCACCATTTTCATTGTGTTCTTCAAGATGCTTTTCATTTCACTTGGAATGGTCTAGCTTACGATTTTTCGAGGCAGTATCGACTGGAAGCATTTATGTGCTGCAGTTGGAATTTCTTACCATTAAGTCTACTTTTGTACTCCGAAGACATTTTATGGACTGTGACAGAGAGTAGATATTGTGCTAGAATTATTTTCCGTCCTTCCTTTCTGGAAGAACGATAGTCAACACCCTTCTGTGTAACTTCTCTTACCTACTGTCCTGATCATTATGCATGGGCGTCTAAACATCGTTGTCGTGTAACGAGTGGCCATTTCCCACTGGTTTTAGTCAATTACTTACGAAAGAACCATTTTCCTCTAAATATTAGATGTTGGTAGTCGTGACCATATTTTTCGTCAAATTTATATTTAAAAACTGCAGCTCTTTTTAGTTTGTTTTTAGAGATTGTATAATTTTAACTACGTACTACTGTCACGCAACCAATGGAAACCAATGGAAACAGCATTGTACGTCATTTGTATGTCACTGAAACGACGTCACTACGACGTAATGTGTCCTCAAGAAGTCATGTTTTTATAATGCATTGCCTCTCGTACACATTTTTCACCCTGCCAACGAATACATTCCTTTCAACGTCCTCGCGTGAACCCTGCTCATAGAAAGTAGGCGAGACGGGTCACAAAGTTCCCAACGGGCCGACCCAACGAACGTTCTCTAGCCCACAAAAACTTAACTACTCATAGTTCGCTTGAACTTTTGGTTGATTATTACTGGCTCATGCATGCATCGTGTTAACAAACTGTTGTGATACCTGTTGTAACTTTTACATAAAATTCTATATAATTCCACAATCCCTCTTGGTTGTAACAGCTCAGTCAGATGCAAATCAGTGCTGTTAATTACGAAACACGACATGTCGAAGGAGCACCGTTAACCGACATCATGTCCTCGCGAGAGACCAGTTTATTGATACGTCACTGTAGAATTTTTGCTTTGTAGACGGAGCCATAACCTCGCATTTGTTTATACCGTTTCATCACTACCAAAGTGAAATCCTCGAAGGTGTTCTTTAAGGTTTGGAAACAGATGAAAATCGGACAGTGAAACCAGGACGTTGGATTGTCGCAGCGCTCGTGCTAGTCAGGCATTCTCATGTTGAAGGCGATGGTGCTCCATGTGCCGACGAACTCTTTGAATTTGTACTTCTAGTTTCTCACGCAACGACAGAGTCGTAGCACTCATGTTGGTCTCCCATTCTCACGCTGAAGAGCTTGGTCCATGTGTGGACGAACTCTTCGAATTCGTACTTTTACTTTCTCACAGAATGACATAGTTGATACATGCTACGATTCGGAGCTGTCTAGTGGCAAACTTGCGTCATCAAGCGCATGGGGAAGTCAACCGAGTAATATGCATGACATGTGATACCTCAGCCAGTATGGAGAAGAGAATAAAAAATTCGGAGGCATTACTTTTCAGCAGGCCCTCGTAGTATCAGTAGTTCTAGGAACGTCTGTCAGTTTTCAGTTAAATGTATAACACAGTTCCTTGTATCTTCGTAGACACTTCATGTTTTGCTAGCTGCTCACTGCAACAAGATTGTAACATTAATCTCGTTACGTAAGCTCTTTGTTTCTTGGCGTGGCTGTCACTTTCTCCACCGAGAAGCCTTTGTTACTTCCACGTGGGCCCACACGGCTTTCCTCGGCTTCTTTCGAGACACTTATTTCCGTGGAACACTGATCAGCCTCCTTGAAGAAGAAAATAACTTATAATGCTACGATCTCTTAACGCTATAATAACTTTCGACATAGCTAAAATTTAAAAATACTGTGCTCAGAATCATATTCATTACTGCCATCATCATCCGTCTAGGATAAAGGTTAGAAACAGTTCCGGGTTAATGGGTCACTCCATCAGAAAAATGAAATGAAAATGTGATGGAGATTACTTTCAGAATGGTAGAGCATTGCAATCAAAAAGCGAAGATAACGTTTCCAACACAGTACACATTTATTATCTTACAAAAACTACGGAGAGTAATTTAGATACAGAATAATACCAACTCATGAATAACCTTTAAATGTATTACTAATTGTGGCAGATGTGCCGAAGACTTGCGGACTGGTATGCTTTCTTCATTTTACCGCCTGTCTTACGTCTTCTGAATTATTCGCAAAAATTATATCAACTTTTGCAGCATCGTCATAGGTATTGTTTAGCTTATACTCAGTAACTGTTGCTCGATTTTTGTCCTTTGTTGAAACATACACAGTACATTTGATACTCGTTCCTGTTATTATTGTGTTTCTTTTATTCCTAAGCTTTATATCCCTCGGTGTCGTAAAATACGTTTTTGGTGCTGTATGAAGTAGTTACTCGTATAATTCTGTTTCCTACTTTTACTTGTGTTCGAAAGGCATTTTTCTGAAACATTATGTCTTACTCCTCCATCATTATTGTAGCTTTTTTTCCATGCTTCCTTAATAATCATTTTATTGTTTTCAGTCTGCACAACGGTAACGAGTAAGTCCATTAATCGTCTCCGCAGTTGTCAGCAGTGGGAAACCATAGCTGAAATAATGAGGAACGACAGAATTCAGCGACACTTTTGCACGTAGCCATTCACTGAACAATGTCCGGTCCCAGATCGCAGTTCAGAATCAAAAGGTGAGATGAGACGTATCCCTCAATACAGCATACCGGGCGATAGAAAATATATCAGAAATATTAAATCAACAATTCGAAAAGTATTATTGCCGGCCGGAGTGGCCGAGTGGTTCTAGGCGCTACAGTCTGGAACCGCGCGACCGATAGGGTCGCAGGTTCGAATCCTGCCTCGGGCATGGATGTGTGTGATGTCCTTAGGTTAGTTAGGTTTAAGTAGTTCTAGGTTCTAGGGGACTGATGACCTCAAACGTTAAGTCCCATAGTGCTCAGAGCCATTTTGAACCATTTTGAAAAGTATTACTATTAGTGTTCTTGTGTTTCGATAGACACATGCAGTAATACAAGACATTTTTTAATACTGAAAACGTATAGTTCACTTGCATACCGACTGCAAGGAAATAGCTACTGTCAGACAACTGGAAGGTGTACTATCTCTTAAAGATGTTTTTAATTGACTTGGAAATAGCCTGTAAGAATCACGGTATAAATTGTTTTTTTTTTAAATATATTTAGATATATGATTGTATTACATTATGATTAGGTTTCGATATAATAGCACTGGTTAAAAGAGATATTCTCAGAAATGAAATTAACGTGTGATGGTGGGACGCTGCTGTCAAAACGCATAAATAACGTTACGGACGCAGCGGTGTGCCACACAGTTATTATATGCCAGGAAGTGCATTTATGTTTCCTGCAGCCATTTACCACAATATTCCGTTGCACCTGGTTGTATGATTGTTTAAAGAACGACAGGCGCAGAAATGCAGTAACATTCGGTTGCGCCATTTGCGGCAAATCACTGGAAGTAGTAACTACTGTAAAATACCTGGGAGTAACCATCGGGAAGCAAAGAAGGGAAAGCTGAAAGGAGGAAAGTGTGTACAGAATGACTATGCAAGGGAGATGTACTTGAGGGCAATATTATAGAAATGTGTACTTCAGGGCAATATTATAGAAATGGAAGAGGCCGTCAATGAAGATGAGATGAGAGACACGACGCTGCGATAAGAATTTGACAGAGCACTGAAAGACTACAAGAATAAAATTGTATAACGTAAAATTAGCTGAAGAACACGAGAAAAATCAGTTGACGATACGTTAATGTAGTGTAGCGATGGGTGTTGACCGTGGCTAATGCACTGGTCAGCTAAATCATTAGCCAACATAGCCAAATATCAACATTTCAAAAATTGAAATTTTTTTTGAGCGCCAATTTTTTTAAAACTTGAAATATATACTTAGGTGCATTTTTCTTAACTCCATCAAGATACTCCTATGCTGACATCTGCTGAAAACGTTCTCAATCTAACTGTGGTGTGTTTGCTGAGTTCGACCCCTTCCAACTTTCTCCCATTATATCTCATCTTGCATACTTTTTTCGTCTATCCCCCTTAGTCCATCGTCTCTATATGTCCACACCATCTGAACGTACCTTTCTCGATTCTCGACATTACGTCTTCTTTCATTCTACAACACTCCTTATTTTATCAACGAAATAAACTCTATGTTTTAAGTGTTAGTTAAACTGCAGATATGTTGCATAAAAGTAGATGTCATACTTCGTAACAACACTTTTTATTGATAAAATTAAACTCTAAGGTATCCGTAAAATTAAATCATGATAAAGGCAGACAAACACTAATGTCAACAATGTCATCATCTTGGAAAGTTTCAATAAGTCACATTTGTATGTTGTTTTTAGACACGATTCCAGGTTCTAATCAGTAACATAACTTTTCCGTTTACTACTGATAAGGTTCCTACTTGAAAAGGATTGCGCACATGAATACCTAGATCCGAATACAAAAAGAAAAGCAAACTCTATCGTCTTCATTCGAGCGATAGCACGCTCCTTGCATACTTCACGAGAAACAGTTCCACAATTTCAATTGCAATTTCTTTGCACTGCTTCAAGCATTAACTTTAGCACGTCTCTGACTTCAAGCATTATTCATCCTCACTTTCACGGGCAACAAAATCGGTACAGGTGGTAGCGAGTATACGCGGCCCGAGTTGCGAGAGAAAATGGCAATTTCACTTACAACCCAGTCTAGCGCCATTTCTTTTAAATCGACTCTCGAAGGTCGAAAACGTACTCCTGCGCATGGACCACGAAGTTTCAGTCGCACTGTACGTGCGCGCCACATTCAGTGGGCCAAGGAGTCGCACGTTGCTTGCGAGACGCGGTTTGCCGACCACTAGCCTAAAACTTTGCTATAGAAAGAGGTGACTCTTTAAGTGACTGCAATTTCTGTCATTCAGTTGTGCAATTGAATATGGATAGAATTAAATCGTGTATTTACATAGCTTCGCAGTAATAAATTTTCTTGCCATTGGTATTCGGCATACGAGTTACATATCTGAATAGTAGAAGAGTAGGACTCCCTGCATTTCAAGATTACGAAGCATTATTATTATTTTCTTGCAACCATACGAAACCGTCTGTTGTCTTGAACGCCACAGTGGTTTACTGGGCACGATGCTAATGGAGATTGTATACCCTTTTCTTCTTCTGACCTTTGAATAAACTGACCCGTAGAGTTATACGTGAATCTACAGCTTAACACGGACTGCATTCCACAGTGCTGCCTGGATTATTCACGTTAACAAATCAGAGATTAAGACAGCGATAAGTGATCGAAATAAATCCTAGGACCTATCGGATATCCTAGACCTTACGATTTGTTTTCTGGCACTTACCGCTGAGCCACGGAAACTTTTCTTCAATCCGTAATCCCGAGTAGATATCACGTTACAATTTGAGTTCCTTGTCATTTGCTCTTTTCTTTTCCTCCAACATTCTCTCATCTGTTCACCATGTCCCTTTTTTTCATTTTTTCAGACCTCTTTACACAGTTCTCTTACTACTTTTGCCTAGGAATCCTTCTAAGTTTCCCTTCTGAAAAATATCTTTTTGTGCTGATTCTTCTGCTTTTGTGTATGTCTTTCTAAAGATTTATTAAGTTTTTATTACTTATATTAAGTTTTTATTACTTATTAAGTTTATTATTACTTTCCTTTCCCAGAGATACTTGAAGATCTGTTAATCAGCCGGCCGTAGTGGCCGAGCGGTTCTAGGCGCTTTAGTCTGGAACCGCGCGACCGCTACGGTCGCAGTTTCGAGTCCTGCCTCGGGCATGGACGTGTGTGATGTCCTTAGGTTAGTTAGGTTTAAGTAGTTCTAAGTTCTAGAGGACTGATGATATCAGGAGTTAAGTCCCGTAGTGCTCAGAGCCATTTGAACCATTTATAAAGGGCCGGGTAACCACAACGGACGGTTTTCTTTTACATTATTATACTCATGTCTGTTGCAAAAACAAATAGCATTTAGCAAAATTGAAATTTTCAATGTTTAATTCAGGTTTTGTTCGAAAATTGTAAATTTTTTAACGTGAAACACAGGCATTTGTAATGAAAATAAAGGAAACTATGCATATTTAGCGTAAGAAAAATAAATTTCCTCAACGAGAAGATAAATTAAAAACACGACGAACACGACAATATATCAAATCGCTTCAGAACTTCATCGAACTTACATAAACAATGTTTCTGTTACACACAATTTTCGCTTTTATCAGTAATAACAGGAAACTCTTGCCTTTGGCCATTACGAAAAATGTTCTACTAGGTGTAAAATAATAACAGTGATTATGTAGATTTTTTTATGTTTGAGCGGGAAACTGTAGTTTTATCAAAAGTAAATACAGGGTGACAATTATTGAACTATATGAAGTAAAATCTTCGTGACTTCTGAACGGTTTGCGTTGGGACCTTCATACTGCACGGTTGGCCGAAGGGGCACGATGGGAATTAGTACGCGCTATATGGTTTGGTTTGGAGAGGAAGCCCATTTTCATTTGGATGATTTCGTCAATAAGGAAAATTGGCGCTTTTGGGGAACTGAGAATCCGCATTCCGCGATCGAGAAGTGTCTTCACCCTCAACAGGTGACTGGTGTAGTGTCCAGTCACAGAATAATCTGTGAGATATTCCTTATGGCATGGTGACTACCGAACGGTACGTGAAAGTTTTGGAACATGATTTCATCCCCATTATCCAAAGTGACCCTAATTTCATAAAAGGCGAAGCTCGACGCCATCGAAGCAGGAGATTGTTTGATGTCCTGGAGGAGCACTTTGGGAACATACTGCCTCTGGGGTACCCAGAGGACACTGGCATGGGCCTCAATTGGCCGCCGTATTCTCCGGGCCTGAACCCATGCGACTCCTTTTTGTGGAGCTATATTTAAAGACAAGGTGTTCAGCAATAACACCAAAACCAGTGCTGAGCTCAAAACAGCCATTCAGAAGGCCATCGAGAGCATCGGTATTCCGACACTTCAGCGGGTCATGCGGAATTTCGCTATTCGTCTGCGCCACATCATCGTCAATGATAGCAGGCATATCGATCGTGTTAATAACCTAAATCTAAATATCTGTAGTGACGTTTACATGTTGAATAAAGTGAAAGTAATTTTTTTTTATATACACTACTGGCCATTAAAATTGCTACACCACGAAGATGACGTGCTACAGACGCGAAATTTAACCGACAGGAATAAGATGCTGTGACATGCAAATGTTTAGCTTTTCAGAGCATTCACACAAGGTTGGCGCCGGTGGCGACACCTACTACGTGCTGACATGAGGAAAGTTTCCAACCGATTTCTCATTCACAAACAGCAGTTGACCGGCGTTGCCTGGTGAAACGTTGTTGTGATGCCACGTGTAAGGAGGAGAAATGCGTACCATCACGTTTCCGACTTTGATAAAGGTCGGATTGTAGCCTATCGCGATTGCGGGTTTATCCTATCGCGACATTGCTGCTCGCGTTGGTCGAGATCCAATGACTGTTAGCACAATATGGAATCGGTGGGTTCAGGAGGGTAATACGGAACGCCGTGCTGGATCCCAACGGCCTCGTATCACTAGCAGTCGAGATGACAGGCATCTTATCCACATGGCTGTAACGGATCGTGCAGCCATGTCTCGATCCCTGAGTCAACAGATGGGGACGTTTGCAAGACAACAACCATCTGCACGAACAGTACGACGACGTTTGCAGCAGCATGGACTATTAGCTCGGAGACCATGCCTGCGGTTTCCCTTGACGCTGCATCACAGACAGGAGCGCCTGCGATGATGTACTCAACGACGAACCTGGGTGCACGAATGGCAAAGCGTCGTTTTTTCGGATGAATCCAGGTTCTGTTTACAGCATCATGATGATCTCATCCATGTTTGGCGACACCGCGGTGAACGCACATTGAAAGCGTGTATTGGTCGTCGCCATACTGGCGTATCACCCGGCGTGATGGTATGGGGTGCCATTGGTTACACGTCTCGGTCACTTCTTCTTCGCAGTGACGGCACTTTGAACAGTGGACGTTACATTTCAGATGTGTTACGACCAGTGGCTCTACCCTTCATTCGATCCCTGCGAAACCCTACATTTCAGCAGGATAATGCACGACCGCATGTTGCAGGACCTGTAAGGGCCTTCCTGGATACAGAAAATGTCCGACTGCTGCCCTGGCCAGCACATTCTCCAGATCTCTCAGCAATTGAAAACGTCTGGTCAATGGTGGCCGAGCAACTGGCTCGTCACAATACGCCAGTTCTCTACTCTTGATGAACTGTGGTATCGTGTTGAAGCTGCATGGGCAGCTGTATGTGTACACGCCATCCAAGCTCTGTCTGACTCAATGTCCAGGCGTATCAATGTCGTTATTACGGCGAGAGGTGGTTGTTCTGGGAACTGATTTCTCAGGATCTATGCACCCAAGTTTTGTGAAAATATAATCACATGTCAGTTCTAGTGTATTTGTCCAATGAATACCCATTTATCATTTGCATTTCTTCTTGGTGTAGCAATTTTAATGTTTAATGACCAGTAGTGTAAATGTATGCTAAAAAAAGCAAAGGGTAGATGCTATCAATACTGCCGGTAATCGCAGCATTTATGACGTCATTTTCGTAGAGTACAAAGCAACGAACCGTAGTTTTTGTAGAGGTCAACTCTAGACGTGTCCAACAGGCCACACTGCTCATTCCGCAGAACAGACCAGTCTCTTAAGCAGCCGGCACGTCTGCTGAACTCGGTGTCGATGGGTCGTTAAACCCAGTAACAAGGCTCCTTATTCCCCCGTTACTGCCCCCTGTTTGACGGTGGACTGGCAACCGCCGAAGCGCACGCGGCATCTCATTACGGCGTCAGCTCGACAGGACTTTTGGCGGCCCCGAACTGCGGCGAGGACGCGGCCAGGGTTCTTTCACGAGCCGCCGGCGGCAGCCAGCCAGCCAGCGGGCCTGCTGCCTTTATGTGGCCGGCCTGCCAAGGTCGCGAATGCATCATACTTCGTTAGCTGCACCGGCGGCTGCGGCGGCGCGCCATACCGCGCAGCCGACACCAGGGCCGTCGCTCTCATTACCCGTCTGTCCGCACCGACATCACCAGCCCACAGATAATTATCGCCAAGCAGCGGAAGATAAAAAAACGCTCTTCTTATTCGATGCATGTCACTCTTAGGTTAACGCCCTAATGAGATTTTGGTGTGGAGCGTGGTTCGCAGCTCCCTTACCGTATATTACGACTTACAAGACGCACTATTTCCTTCGAAAAATTGCCTCCAAAATTCAAGTGCGTCTCACACTCGAAATTAATATAAAAATTCCCTCCAGCCTTAAAAATGGCCATATATTCGATGCCGTGGGAAACTTATCTCTATCTGGCAACACTGGATTCCACTGGCAGCGACAGTGCACCGATGCGACGAACATGAGTTCAGGGGATTCACAAGCCTGCTAACAGTCTCCCTCATACCCCGCCCTCACAAACCCAGAATACTGTGCCAGCCAGTCTGGCCGAGCGGTTCTAGGCGCTTCAGTCTGGAGCCGCACGACCGCTACGGTCGCAGGTTCGAATCCTGCCTCGGACATGGATGTGTGTGATGTCCTTAGGTTAGTTAGGTTTAAGTAGTTCTAAGTTCTAGGGGACTGATGACCTCAGATGTTAAGTCCCATAGTGCTCAGAGCCATTTTTGAACAAGAATACTGTCTAGCCTACGATGCGTTATTGCAGTCTACGGTGCCAGTGAACTTGAATTGAAAGAAATTTGTGTTATCGGCGACAGTTCAATATTTTTGATAGTGGCTAGTTTCGGAATGGAAAAAATTAAAAGGTACCTGTATTAATATATGAGCCTCTGAGAACCAAATGTTAGTTTCTGCAAGATTCGCAGGAGAGCTTTTTTGAAGTTTGGAAAGCAGGAGACGAGGTAGTGGCAGAATTGAAGCTGTGGGGACGGGTCGTGAGTCGTGCTTGAGTAGCTCAGCTGGTAGAGCACTGCCCGCGAAAGGCAAAGGTCCCGAGTTCGAGTCTCGGTCCAGAACACAGTTTTAATCTGCCAGGAAGTTTCGTATCAGCGCACACTCCGTTGCAGAGTGAAAATCTCTTTCTGGAAAGTGGTCTATGTCAAAAAAAATTAGTTTTTGAGTTGTGCCTTCAGTTTACTCACAATGCTCGGATATTCGTTAAGGAGAAGTCTCTAGCGATAGCTCCCAACGGAGCCACTTGAGTGCTTCAGATGCGTTCTTCCTGTCACGTCAGAGTTCGTGTGGAGGGGTGGGGGGTGGGGGTGATGTAAGTCAAGCAGCAACGCCACGTTGTCTTGTTGGTCTATGTTATTTTGCTCGTTTATTTACGCTATAAAATCAAAAAGGCATTGTAACAGTGCTAGTATGTATTAGCGTTCTTTTCTATCTTTAAATTTCTAATATCTAGATGTTATTAAAGCAGAAATTGTATTTATAAGGGAAGTTTGCACTCCATGTTGAAATCTAGCTTAAAGCCTACGCGAATCAAGCAGTGATGTCTCACATTAAATGCACAGACCATAGAACTTATCCCTCTCAACAATGCTGTACGACCTGTCACCGAGGTAAACAGGAGAGATATGATGACACTTCTCCCGTACATCCCTCCGGTGCACCAGACTTTCTTCCCCAAGTGACAACTGCAAGCAAGGCGCAGGTATCTGGACCTGGACATGTTGACCCTTTGGTAGAGGAGGATGATATGGACGGTGAAATGGAGTAAACAGAAATGGTCCTTTATGCAGCCTCTTGAAATATCAGCGTGAAAAGAATTACGTTTCAAGAAGTTTCGACATGAAACAACAATTTATTAATAATCCGTAGATGAACTCCTTGCTGAAATATTTAGACAGACTCAGTAGGTAGCATTCTAGTAATTAACAACAATACCGCAATTCTTTTAACTCAATTTGTGACAGAAAAGTGCATAATTGGATCAACAAGTGCAGACTCATATTTGCCGTATCACATTATGTTTTATAAATAAATTGCAATTATGGAAATTATGGAGATTAAAATACAGCTTATGCATTCTCAAATTCACCAAAACATTTATAGGAAGACTGGTACAATTCTTTGTTTATACCACTTTACCTTTCACTATGCCTATATTTCTGAGAGGAAAAGTGGTATCCCCGATTTCTAGGGACTACAAAAAGCTATTTAAGACACAAATAACTGAAGTGTCTGTCGTAAACATGATTATAATATTTCATTTGTCCATTTCATCAAATAAATCACAAATTACTGTAAAGCATGAATTTACATTAAACGAAACGCAAAGCCTTTCATTTCTCAGAAGTGGGAAAAATTGAGTTATACCACTTTGGCTCTCAGCGGCACATAAGATGCAGGTTATAAATTGGAAGTAACGGCTTATGCAGAAGAACATGAAACCAGAGCAGCTGAGCGATATTACGGCCCTCCACCAACAGAAAAACACCATTCGCTGTTGGCGGGCTATTTGGTTCAATTGGCTCTGAGCACTATGGCACTCAACTTCTGAGGTCATTAGTCCCCTAGAGCTTAGAACTAGTTAAACCTAACTAACCTAAGGACATCACACACATCCATGCCCGAGGCAGGATTCGAACCTGCGACCGTAGCGGTCTCGCGGTTCCAGACTGCAGCGCCTAGAACCGACCGGCCACTTCGGCCGGCTGGCGGGCTAGTAAAGAAGAATTGTAAAAAATGAGGTAGACTGAATGCGCAAATAGGGGACTGAATTTAGAATGGCCAAAAATAAAAGATAATTATTTTCAGCTATTTTAATAGGGTAAAATGTTATTTTTTAACAAAAATTGCTTAAAAATTAAGGTGCGGCTTTTAGTCTGTATCGTCTTACAAAAATATGGTACTAGATATCAACATACATGCGAAATTGCTGTGATGATTTCGCCAGAAACACATTTTAGCAGGTTTCTTCCGGGTGTTTTGCTTTGACGACACAGATATGTGGTTGATATGTGTCTTCACTATACACTGTCCGTTGCATGAGTGGTTCACGTAGGGGAAAGTGTGGTAAGATTTGGTGGCTAATATTCCAAGGCCCTTTGGAACTAAACTAGAAATTGAGAGATTTAGTCAAAATAATCATTGTTTGATTGGGTACAGTACATTAGTCCTAATAAATACTTTTTTAATGAGAGGTTCTTTAATAGATAAAGTCAAATCACTCGGTCTTATCTCACTAGTGGGGTAAGAGCGGGTACACGTAATGAATTTATGGGAACACAGAAAATAAAAAAATTCAGTGGAAAAGCAACGAAATTGTTTATTGAAATATAATTTAATTAGCAATATTATTGACAAAATTCACATGTAAAGTAACAATCCCCATTATATACTCCACTGAATATTTAGTAGGACAAGCAAATACATTTTCTCCACTGAATCTAACCTTCTTTTTATGAGTTTGAAAATACGTCTCAATACAAGCAGTTGACGTCTGAACTGTTTTTATCTTCTTCATCCGGGGAATCATTGTAGAAGGTCTGACCGGGTCTTACCCCGAGTGCAGAGGTTATAAAAACGGAACAAAAGCATACTAGTATTAGGAAAGTCTCAATTGTTTGATAATGTATAAATAGCTACTAATAATGCGATATCCCTAAATAAGGTATCATTTTTATAAGTGTAATGGCTAAGAAATAGTCTCGGTTTAAACAGAAAAGAATATTATTCAGTTCACAGAGTGAAATGAACAGCAACAACGCGCCAGTATGGTCGCTCTTTCTTCTTGACTAGTGGAGTGTCGTTGTGTGTCCCTCCACTAAAGGGCATTAATAATGGCATAAGAAACATTTTACCCGGTTTCACCCCATTTCCGCTTCACAAATAAGTAAAACAAAGCGGAGTCCGAGACACCCACTCAGAATTTTACATTGTAAATATTAACGCAACCAAACATTCTGAAAGTATCCTTACAGTTTTTCCATTTTTAATGCAAAGCGTGACTAGGTTTCTCAAACACAATCGGAGCTGGTGCAAGTAAATATTAGAAATCTTTATTTATACTTCTCAAGAAACATCAGTCTGAAGGCTGCACAATAGATACTCCAAAATGTATGCTTAATTTCAGCAGAATAGTAATATTTTCGGCCCGTCTTTGATGACATTCAGCACTTGCTTATCACAGTCACTACGGGAATGTTAGTAGCAGGTTAATTCAGGTTTATGCAGCTATGCTTCCACCACAGGCTTCCACACACATCATGGGTGCCTTGCAGAGTGCAGCACGAGGCATTCAAACAGTTTTGCACCACTTCGCCGACTCACGTTACGTAAGTGACGCTCGTTACGACGCAGGTTGTATATGTATTCGTTACGCCTCGCTGATTCTAAGAACGTGAGTTTTTGCACTCTCGAGCCACATGCATTAATTTGTTTCGTCGTAAGTGTCCGAATCCACAGTGCTTGGACATTACACCGCGTGTATGTGCAAACTAAAGTATAGCGAATGTCTCTTATGAATCGGAACGTCTGCACACACCACATTTATAAATTTTGTCTCCGTACAGTTTCCGATCCACAAAAAATGCAAAAATCCTATTTGTGGCCTATTACTTTCTATCCATTGCCTCCTAAAATAAAAGCAACCTACGGAAAAACAAATTTTACGAAAGGCAAGCGACACTCTTTTCTCTTGGTAGAAACGGCTATAGCTGCAAAAAAATAGAAAATGACTGTCTTCTTCTTCTTCTTCTTCATCATCTATTTTCTAATATCATGAAAAATCGTCTGTTTGTTGTACTGATGAATCTGGCAGACACTCGTTCCTCAATAACGCAGTTTGCTCCTTACCTTGCTCTTGCAGATATAAGAATTTGATTACTCTTATTCTCAACAATGTATTTCATAAGGATCTAATGTCTCACATTTCATTTTTTGTCCACTTTTACGTTCTACAAGACTTACCTGCCGTATGCGCGTCCGTCGGGCAAATGCAACTAAACGTTTTCGTATTGTGATACCAGTGTCTCCAACTTGCCTCATCCGTGGATCATCTGTCCACATCAATTATCTTCCACTTCACGCTGTGCTAAATTCATTTACTTGTGATGCTACGTAACTGAAGCATGTTTCTTGTCCACGGAAAGGCATACCGTGACGCTACAACAATTTCGAAACACTGTCTTCTTATTGCAGCGGCGTCCTAGCTTTATCTGCTCGATAACACGCTACTAACGCCATGCTAATCCTAAGTAGTGTACAGTAGGACAGACAAAACGAAACTTTTGTTCAGAGTAATACTGCAATCGAAGGAGAAGCTATGACCCCAGCTAGTTAAAAGTCGATATTCTGTACTTCAGCGTGGAAACATCATTTGAAAACTTTTCTGCATTTGGCTTCTTACGTCACTTGAAAATGGGAACGTCACATAATATTTCCAGTACACTAAACAGATGACTCCTAGCCTGTATCGTTGACATTCTTTCTTGCATCAAAACAAAGGCGAGTAAGAGAAAATACATTTCTCCTAAGAAAAATAAAAAAGTGTTAAATGTACCGGACTTCCGTCCAAAAAAAGAAAAAAAACGTATAAAATTCTGAAGATATAGGTGCATTGTTTACTGAAAATAAATCCACGTCGAGATTATGAACTTGACATAAAATGAAAGTGACTGTTCAGAAGCACAAAATCGTAATTCATAGCGCGTCATTGACAGTAATATAACAGTGCGAGTCTGAAACATGGGCGCAAGACAGCTAGACTTTACGTCTCGTCTACATTTAGATTCAGAAGAAGCGCTGCTTCAAATGACGTTTCTAAAGAATCATCCTGACGTACGCCATAAGTAATTTAGGGAAAACGAGTACAAACTTAAATCTAAATGGTTAGGCAAAGACTGGGACCTTTCTCCTCTCTATTACTGTAAGTTCAGCTAAATGTAGGAAGAAGGTAAAATATTTTATTCAGTTTCCAGTCTCAGCTGCTTCCATCTTGCTGCCTTCAGACATCGTACACTGGTGGGGGAAAACTGAAATGAGAAGGCAAAGTCGGCCGGTGTGGTTGAGCGGTTCTAGGCGCTTCAGTCTGGGACTGCGCGATCGTTACGGTCGCAGGTTCGAATCCTGCCACGGGCATGGATGTGCGTGATGTCCTTAGGTTAGTTAGGTTTAAGTAGTTTTAAGATCTAGGGGACTGATGACCTCAGATGTTAAGTCCCATTGTGCTCACAGCCATTTGAACCATTTTTGAGAAGGCAAATGATAGAAAGTCGCCAGATTATACATATACTTATTCTCATCTATTCACGTCCCGACGGCAATCTGTACAAGCACATGCGATTTTTAAATTACCAGTTGTTCCACATTCTGCAATGGAACAGAATAGTACCGAAACAAGATCACTCCGTACTATCGTCGTCAGCTTCGGTTCGAGTGTTATTTCTAGCGATTAAAAAATTTATTTTTCTTCCTCTCTGGTGTCATTCTTTTTTTGAGGTCTTGATATACTTCGCTACCATTCCATATTCATCGATATCTGCATCTCCTCAAAATTGTATCAAATTGGTAATGAAACACTCATTTTTTAAACAAAATTCCCATCCAAAAGAAAGAATGGTATCAAGGGAGAGTGAAGCATACAGCCGCAGTCGTTCAAGGGTGAAACTCATACTTTTTTCCTTGTTGAATCCGATTTTTAGTTGTAGTAAAGGAAATAACGAAAAAGATCTGTTGACTCGAAAATGTCTAACCGAACGAGCATATTCTTGCACCCTAATAAGTATATCGGCATGTACACAGAATTGCTTCTCAAAAGTATTATGCAACCTTAAAGGATGTTTGTGAGAAATAAAATGAACGTGCTCAGTTTTCTTCACAAGTTTTATTTTGTACAGTAAGAGGTAAGTGGAACAGGTTTAGTATTCCATGACGATGTAGGGTGATTCAATGGTTACGACACCAGACGAGCATTCGGAAGGGGACGTGTTTTATGTCCCCATCCACCCAGAGTGTTATTGTTATCCAAAGATAAAAATGGTTCAAATAGCTCTGAGCACTATGGAGCTTAACATCTTAGGTCATCAGTCCCTTAAAACTTAGAACTACTTAAACCTAACTAACCTAAGGAAATCACACACATCCATGCCCGAGGCAGGATTCGAACCTGCGACCAGAGCGGTGGCGCGATTTCAGACTGAAGCGCTAAGAACCGCTCGGCCACGCCGGCCGACTATCCAAAGATCATTAAATCTAAAAAGGCAAAGGTCAACCACGTGCCTTGTTTTTGTTCATTGTGTGCGTATGCTCCTGCTCTAATGTCCCCGTCTAATCTTCGTTCTTTCGTTTCTGCAGTAATTCCAGTGACAGAAACGTGCCTTCAGTCTAGCGAGCACCGACGAGCTCTCATACTCACCCTGGCATCACTTCTGGTTTATCGGACATTCTTCTACAAACAATGTATCTTCTACACCGTAACTACCAGAGAAGTGACTCTAGGGCTGCATTATTTGAGTGGTCGCCTCTTTCTCAAAAGAATTACTTGCCAAATATTTCCGAAGTGTCCGCGTTGGGAGGCGGCGCTTTGCGTGGCTGTTAGAGAGCATACCGAGGGACGGCGGCGCCGGTCACGGGCGATTTCGAGTGGACGCGACAACCTCGTACGTGCCCCGTGCCCTCTGTGCAGGGCACGCAGAATACTCCCACACTCGCAACAGGGCGCCCTCAGAGGCACGTTGCGCTGTTGTTCTTCGTACAGAACCCTTGCGCGTTGACTCATCTTTACCATCTACTTGTACACTCTGCAAGACGTACACTACTGGTCATTAAAATTGCCACACCACGAAGATGACGTGCTACAGACGCGAAATTTAACCGACAGGAAGAAGATGCTGTGATATGCAAATGATTAGCTTTTCAGAGCATTCACACAAGGTTGGCGCCGGTGGCGACACCTACAACGTGCTGACATGAGGAAGTACTCAACCGATTTCTCGTACACAAACAGCAGCTGACCAGGGTTACCTGGTGAAACGTTGTAGTGATGCCTCGTGTAAGGAGGAGAGATGCGTACCATCACGTTTCCGACTTTGATAAAGGTCGGATTGTAGCCTATCGCGATTCCGGTTTATCATATCGCGACATTGCTGCTCGCGTTGGTCGAGATCGAATGACTGAAAGCAGAACATGGAATCGGTGGGTTCAGGAGGGTAATACGGAACGCCGTGCTGAATCCCAACGGCTTCGTATCACCAGCAGTCGAGATGACAGGCATCTTATCCGCATGGCTGTAACGGAACGTGCAGCCACGTCTCGATCCCTGACTCAACAGATGGGGACGTTTGCAAGACAACAACCATCTGCACGAACAGTACGACGACGTTTGCAGCTCGGAGACCGTGGCTGAGGTTACCCTTGACGCAGCATCACAGACAGGAGCGCCTGCGATGGTGTACTCAACGACGAACCTGGGTGCACGAATGGCAAAACGTCATTTTTTCTGATGAATCTAGGTTCTGTTTACAGCATCGTGATGGTCGCATCCGTGTTTGGCGACATCGCGGTGAACGCACATTGGAAGCGTGTATTCGTCATCGCCATACTGGCGTATCACCCGGCGTGATGGTACGGGGTGCCATTGGTTACATGTCTCGGTCACTTCTTGTTCGCAGTGACGGCACTTTGAACAGTGGACGCTACATTTCAGATGAGTTACGACCTGTGGCTCTACCCTTCATTCGATCCCTGCAAAACCCTACATTTCAGTAGGATAATGCACGACCGCATGTTGCAGGTCCTGTACGGGCCTTTCTGGATACAGAAAATGTTCGACTGCTGTCCTGGCCAGCACATTCTCCAGATCTCTCACCAACTGAAAACGTCTGGTCAATGGTGGCCGAGCAACTGGCTCGTCACAATACGCCAATTTTCTACTCTTGATGAACTGTGGTATCGTGTTGAAGCTGCATGGGCAGCTGTACCTGTACACGCCATCCAAGCTCTGTTTGACTCAATGCCCAGGCGTATCAAGTCCGTTATTACGGCCAGAGGTGGTTGTTCTGGGTACTTATTTCTCAGAATCTATGCACCCAAATTGCGTGAAAATGTAATCAATTGTCAGTTCTAGTATAATATATTTGTGCAATGAATACCCGTTTATCGTCTGCATTTCTTCTTGGTGTAGCAATTTTAATGGCCAATAGTGTACAATGAATGGTAGACAGTACCTCGTACCAATATAAGCCATTTTGTTCTATTCGATTCGCGTTTACTGCGAGGGAAAAATGTCTACACTCCTCTGTATGTACCCTGACCTCTCTTATCTCATTCTCATGATTGTACACTAGATATACAGGTTCTCTGAATCTATCTTCTCTGAATCTATCTAATATGGTTTCGCGAGAACCGCATCGTCTTTCTTCCTAGGTTTCCAATTCATGTCTCCCTAGCACTTGTGTCACACTCCGTATGAACTATACCGCCCTGTTACGATCCCAGCAGCCTGTTACAGAATCCTGCGGCGTCTGTTGTTATGCCCACTTGTTAAAGACACGAAGCGCTGGAACAATATTCTCGAATTGGTTCGCATCTACTCAGAAGGTAGCAAACTAGTCCATGGCGTCTGCCCTGCAGCTCAATGACAGTAACATCGCTTAATGTTTTTGGCATACGTGACACAACAGTATTTCGGCTACCCATTTATTTCTTGTTCGTTTTCTGTTTTGAAGTGTAAGTAGTGCACAGCAGTGGACAGTCCCTGTCAAAGAGAAAAACTCTGGTTGTAACGAAAATCTTCTGTGCGAAACATCTCATCGTCGTCGGCTCTCCATCAGTTGTGATAAAAATCTTTCCTTTCGGTAGATTCTAAGAGGCTGCGAACGACTCAAGTACTGCTACGCCGTTGCGAGTTAGAAGCTTCGACCAGCGACACTGTTATGGAGTGTGACTGACGTCGAATTATTTTTATCCAAAAAGAAACTCGACCTGGACGCGTACCTTGATATGCAGATTGCCGCAGGTCACAAGTGCCTCCCACACCCCAGTGGAGCAAGTACAAGAGTTGCCATACCGGAATGCCAGGTGCTGAGGTCTCTGAATACGGGCGAGTTATATTTTCGAGGGCCGCAGCACGCCAACGCCAACAATAATGGAGTGTTCGAATCAGGCTCACGAGACGACCGGTAGGCACGAAGCAAACGGTAGATTCGAAGAATTATTGTCTGCAGATAGAATTTTTAAGAGTGGTTCGGTACTGTGTAGTAGTTTACCTTTCAATGGCCTGTGCCTGCGCTTTTCTGTTGTGCTGAAACAGCACTGCCGTTACGAGATTATCGTCAATAAATACCGGTATATGTTCTGTAACATACTTCATTATACTTATCGTATAGATTTCTATACTTTTTAGGCCATTGATGACGTATAGTTTACAGTACTGTCTAGTTTGCGGAGCTATTCCCGTATGTGTTCCTTTGAATGATCAGGTTTACAAAGCAGTGTGCACATAAATGCTTAAGGGGGCAGACTAGCATAGAAATTTTTTTTAGCCTAGTTGTTTAATTGGGTTAAAATGTTCTTTAGGGAGTCTATTTTTAAGATTCCTTCATATGAAGTGTGTCATAAATGTTAAAATACTCTTATATTAAAACCGTAAATTACTGCAAGGGAATCTTGCGCACCAGAGTGCTCGAATGCAACCGATGTAATGCTATAATAGTTATCGATGGAATAGGGGTCCTGTTACTTTCGTGTAAGATCACAGGGGGCATCAATATCAACTGAAATACCATTCTCAACAAGATTTGTTCGTAACATATCGTTTATCGTACAGAGACTGAAAGGACGTGCTTGTCATGCGTCTACTTAATTTGTCATTTCGCTTGTTTTTTGTACGAAGTAAAACACGAGTGCTTGAAAATCACAAACAGACGTATTTATACGGATAGAAAAAGTACAAAAATTATTGCCAATCTTGCGAAAAATTCTTCGTTTGGTAAGCGGAAGGCGTTTAATCGATATAATTTCGTGAAACAGAGTGTGTTTTAACATCGGCAAAAAAAAGGCTAGCCGATAAAAGATTTGTTCAATTTCAATATTAAAAAACACCAGTTTAAACTTTAAAGGCTTTTTTTTTCGAAAACAACTTTTTGAAGATGGTGAGCGTTATAACTCACGAAAGATACCTGCAGTTACATTATATGTTTTTGTAACTCGTGAGTCGGCGTTTCTTCTGCTGTAATACGTTATATTGTTGCGATATATTTTAATTTCGGCTTTTGGTGCACGTTCTTATAAGATCTTTTTGCCGAAAACATTGACTTTTATTTCAGTGCCGCTATTTTGATAACCATTTTTTTTTAATCCTGACGTACTACCTTAGACAATATCATCAGTTTCGAAGCAGTTTTTCAAATTGTGTTCTAAGTTGAAGATTGTAGCGTTCAGAGCTCCCACCAACCACCCTCGCATTCCGTGAAGGCCTTTCGTTGATTGTAGTGTACTCTGGGTGCACATTTGTACTGTCAAAAATAAATAATACAATGTTAGGGGAGCAAAATAAAGATCTGAAATCAGTTTTGTAATTCGCTTGTTATTTTATTGAAAAAGAAATCACGAATATCGGTGAGCGTCACCCTGGCCTAGGCCCTTAAATATTCTTTGATTGTACTCGCTTGTCAAAAACTAACATTTTGAGCCCGTGGCTGTGCACAAAATATAGCTTGACTCTTTTACAGAAGAGTACAGCAACCAGCCACTTTTTACAATGCTATTTATTTATTTAAACAGTGCCGTTACCGGTTTCGAACCGATAGGTTCATCTTCAGACGGCTAGTTCACGGTTTGCATTAGATATTGTCTTTTGTTTCCCCACCTGACGAAACTTCCTTGGCGTGCTGCATTGTTCCTAGATACTTTTGACTTTTTTATATCAAAGCTTCGTTGGTAATACTGTATTTAAAAAAAGAAAAAAATTAATTCATTTCGTGTCTTTTTGATAGCAGACTAGAAGCTATGTATGGGCATACAAATAGCAATTTTTATACTTACACATGTTGCTGATTGTCTTTTAAATTCTCATCTCCTCTATTTCAGACGATCAGAGACAGGTGCTTCGTTGGTTGTATCTTTTATCACAGGTCATACAGCGCACAATGTCAGCTGCATTTCTCAGAAACACAGTGCTTTTCCATTTACCCTTCGATTACCCATGCATATTTCGACATCTATTTATCATCTTCTGAGGACCTCGTCTTAATTTCTGAAAGAGCGTATTTTAAAGCTTCGGTTTTAAGGGTGGTCCACTGTAGTCCTTTGTGGCTTGACAGCAAGTAATCCTCGGAAGTCAAAGGAATTTCGGTTAAACAGTTACAACAGACACTTAGAGTTTCTACAACAGAAAAATGTGTGGTGCGTTAAATGTAATAGTTCGTTTTAGGTGACTGTAATGAATACATGCAGAGTGTAGTGTCTTATTTGAAATGTCAATGATGATGATGATGATGATGATGATGGAAAACGTGAGGCTGATGTCGGCGCAGAGTCTACGCGAATGAGATACGTTAAAATCCACCGATATGTATAAAAGATTTTAAAGTCTGACATGTGCTGAAGCAAAATCTTTTGCTATAACATGGCCCAAAGGCCGAAATTGCAATATTGAACTAAATAATTTCTACAATTAGCGAATAATATAATCGTATAAAATTCTACATGACTGTGTGACCCCGATCATTAGACTTTTATTCTAGTCCCTCAGCCTATTGAACGAGGGAACAATGACTATCTATATGCCTCTGTAAACGATCCAACATCTGCTGTCATATTCTTATGATCTGTACATCGGACACACCATGAAGTCAGAAGAGGTGTCTCACTTTCTTACTGGAATATGGATTCTCTCAATTATTGTAACAGTGTTTTGCTAGAGCAACGTCGCTTTTCTAACAGTGATCACATTTATGTTCCAAGAACATCTCTGTTACACCTTCGTATGGTCTACCTGTCATAATCCTAAAAGCGCATCCTTGAAATCGATCAATGTGTGCTGCCATAAATACTAGATATGAACTACAAACGCTGGAACAGTACTATAGAATTAGTCGCGCTAGCGTCTTGGAATCGATTTCGTTTAGAGATGCACTGCACATTCCTTGAACCTTTCTAACATTACTAAATATTTCATTCTCTTCCCGTAATACTCATGTTACGTGTTTGTTTAACTTTGTATCGATTCCCACTAGACATTTAAAATATGTCATGGACTTGACAAGTTCACCACTAATCATTTAATCGGATACTATAACGTTGTTTCTCTTTGTTAAAGGCATTGTCTTGCATGTATCCACAATTAAGAAAATCTAGCATTGATTGCACCAAGTGTAAATTTTGCCTTTTTGTCTGCTTTTTCAATTACAATACTTTCCTGTACACATCAGGTTCGACAGTGCATAGATTAATACTGCTTCTGACAGTATGTGGTAAATCATTGTTTATCGAGAACGCTAGTGGTCCAACAACACTTGCTTGTGGCGCAGCCGATGTTACTTTTGTTTCTGTCGGCCATTAGCTGTCCAGCTGTACTTGGTTCTACTAGCGAAAAATTCATCGAACCAATCGCATATACAGGGCGTAAATTTTGTTGACAAACCAAAATAACTCGAAAAGTAAGCTTCGCACGAAAAAAAAAGTGTAGAATCCAAAGTTGATTATTTTCGAGGGGGACATCTGCTGTTGCTAAAATTAGCCCGTCACCCCAGCCCCCTGGGGGTGGGGCGGGAGGCAACTTTAAAATTTCAAATGGGAACCCTCATTTTTATTGCAGAATCAGATTCTGCATAAAAAACTACGTACATTTTGTCTTAAACATTTCTTTCGATTCTTGGTAGTTGACACTGTAATTCAAGAAAATCTATGTTCTCATTTCTGCGTGGAAAATGATTACAGATAAATAAAAAACACTTATTTACTTCATAAATTATGATTCGCTAAAACTAAAACTCGCACTCTCTCCCCATAGGGTGGGGTTTGAGAGAGAGGAATTAGAGTTTTACAAATGTTAACCCCGAAACAAACAAAACTTATCCGAATCTGCGGAAAAAATTAATATTTGGGTCAGCATTTGTAAAATCCTAATTCCTCTCTCTCAAACCCCACCCTATGGGAAGAGAGTGCGAGTTTTAGTTTTAGCGAATCATAATTTATGAAGTAAATAAGTGTTTTTTATTTATCTGTAATCATTTTCCACGCAGAAATGAGAACATAGATTTTCTTGAATTACAGCGCCAACTACCAAGAATCGAAAGAAATGTTTAAGACAAAATGTACGTAGTTTTTTTATGTAGAATCTGATTCTGCAATAAAAATGAGGGTTCCCATTTGAAATTTTAAAGTTGCCTCCCGCCCCACCCCCAAGGGGCTGGGGTGACGGTCTAATTTTAAAATGGTTCAAATGGCTCTGAGCACTATGGGACTTAACTTCTGAGGTCATCAGTCCCCTAGAACTTAGAACTACTTAAACCTAACTAACCTAAGGACATCACACACATCCATGCCCGAGGCAGGATTCGAACCTGCGACCGTAGCGGTCTCGCGCTTCCAGACTATAGCGCCTAGAACCGCTCGGCCACTCCGGCCGGCGGGCTAATTTTAGCACCAGTAGATGTCCCTCTCGAAAATAATCAACTTTGGATTCTACAAATTTTTTTCGTGTGAAGCTTATTTTTCGAGTTATTTTGGTTTGTCGACTTAAAATTTGCACCCAGTATACGACGCGAAAAATTCATCGATCCATTCGCATACCTGACTGATGATGATTTATGATGGTTTTTTGGATATTAGACGATGATGTGATGTAATGTAGAACGCGTTACGGAAATCGATGAAGAGGGATGTTACATACATTCAAATCACGAGGCAAGACGAACAGGTTTGAGATTAAATCCGCGGCAAAGGCGTACAGTCTGTTGTTCAGGAGCTGTTCGTCGCCAAGCTTCCTCCACTTGTCGGCCAAATATCCCAAATGCAAATTCCTTTCACCGGCCGATTCGAACCGGCTAGCTCCGGGCTGAGTGCCACAGAACAAGTATTCGCTAGCGGCTTCGGCTGCGGAGGGGCGTTCCGAGGTAAAGAAAAGCACGCAGTGTACTTAGAGTAGACGATGCCGTTATTTTTCCGTTGGTGCGTACACAAAACACGCGCGAAACGTCTCGTTAACAAGTGGTGGCCATCTGGTGGCGGCTCATACACTTGACAGCATGCGATATTATGAACCACACTTAAGCTGTCGCGCGTAACGGTGACCCATTTCATTTCGCGGTGGGCGTTTATACATACGAACAGTAGCTTATAATTAGAGGCTGCGTCAAGCAGCCTCTCTCTTTCATTATCCACGGAAAGAAGAGACGGAGTACGAAAAAGTATAGCTGCCAGTTATTATCAACGTTTTTTTTCCTACGGTACATCTTACTGTGCAACAACTACGGTAAAGAAATGAGGTGCCTTTATTTCCTTCGCGTGATACCGTATTTGGAAGTAACGTATCATTTCTCGAGGGAACTTAATCTATAGAGATGCTGACGCGAACTACTTTTTCGATTTTTCCCCCTTCATTCCTGATGAGGTCGAGAACGAGTATTAATTGAGATGCTGCAATGCCTCAGAACTGACTGCCAACATTTTCTAACTGACCTGTTTACGCCAGTATGATCAGTGAGTTACAGCAAGAGAACAGCTTAAGTATAAAGGTTCACTGCAAGTGAGGATGAAAGGCGGCAGTACTGGTAACCTTTAAGCTGTTTCATTACTGAACTATGCTACGCATCGAGTTGGATCGTAAGACTGAACAGTTCTATGTTCTTACCGAGGAAATAACTTAGAGATGTCTCGTCAGGATCGATATTTCTGAAGAGCATCATCTTTCCGCCGTTGACTGTAGACGATCCCAATTTCAGCACCTAGACCACTGTAAACTGCTTAAAACAGTGAATTAGCGTAAATCACAAATACCCGCCCATTTCGCGAACATCGTGATATTTGAATCTGTTGTCAAGAAAATTTGGGTAGCATAATAATTTGCTCGTAAAATAAAAAGTCTGTCAAACAGTTTTCTTTGTGTGCCATCACCATGACGTAACAACACAAACTAACGATCTGGCGTGGCGAGACACAGAGACAAGTGTTTAATAGACTTCAAGTATCAAATTATGATGCCTGGTACCTTTGATTATTGTCAGGGCACTACTTTAAGCACTTGACAGTGACGTAATCACTGAAATGTCAGAAGTTGTTTGTTTGTACACTCAAAACTTTTTTTTTTTTTTCTGTAAGAGCTTCAGTTGCGCAGCTTTGATCGTACAAACGTAATTAAAATTTATACGTAACTCGGTGGAAGCGACGTCAGAGTTGTACTTTAACAGTTTAGGAGAATAATTCGGCTCATCCACATTTGTAATGTTAACCGCATTAAATTATGATAATACAAAAATGAGTTTTATCAAAAGTACACGCTTTCAACTCCAGTTTCAAACAATCAGAAGGATCAAAATATCAACCAATAAAAGGACGAACCATTTCTGAAAAAATGCAGTTTTTTCAGGTCATGTTATCTTAGTTTCCATCCTTTCATCGACCTCTTGTCGGACACCACGTCCGTTGTGATCGTAGAGCACGACGGATAGCTATAAAGTTTTTATCACCACCTCAGAAAAAAAGAAAGTTGCGACCATGCAACTTAGTGGTAGTGTTCGTCTTTCTCTACATATTCCCCCTTCAGTGTGACACTTTTTCAAAGAAAGGATGACTGGGCGAATAACTTGGTTGCACATATCTGCATTTTGGCTGTTTGGATAATGTTCAACCTTGAAAATCCCTCGGCGTCATTCTCGAAATGCCTGTCACACAATTCTTTCTTTATCCAAGGAAAGAAGAAGCCGCTGTGTGCCGTGTCAGGAGAAAACAGGAGCTATGCAGAATTTGATAGCCGACAGATGGGGCATATGTGGCTGTGATGCATGTAGAAAGAGCAGAGGTGTTGTGGAACAGAAACACCATATTGACCAACTTCCCATGACAGCCACCCGTATGCACTTCAGGAGATTTCGATAGCATGCTCTTGATACCGTTTGGCCCTTACGAAAATACTATGTTAACACTAAACGACGTCAGTCAAAAACACTAAGTATCACGTTGCCCGACGACTGTTGTGCCTTCGCTCTTTTCGGCGTTTGTGAATTCACTTGTTTGCGCTTCTTGCTGTGCTCCTTTGTCTCGGGGCCATAGACATACACACACAACACAGCCACTGTGATTAGGCGGCTGAACACATCTTGAACATTTCCACTGCTGCCTCGGTTTGGGGGACTTGGTGAATGGGTGTGAGCAGTAACGGAACGTAGCGGACGGCGACTTTTGTCGTGTCCAGAAAGTGTTGAAATCTGATCCATGTCTGATGTTCACTTTTTTCACTGTCGTCTCTGACTCCTGACTTCGAGCACCAGGGCCTCCTCTTACGACTCCCGGTTCTTCACAGAGAGATAGTCTATCGATTCCTTCATTATCATTGAGACTTGTTTCATCACAATGGAAGGTTATGCGCCACCTAAAACTTGGGTCACGTGATGGTTCATTGTAGCTGTACACTTCCATCACATCGTTCTTCCACTTCAAATGCAATAAACGAATTACCGCATTTTAACAATGCGATGCGCTGTATTGTATGGCTCTTGCAGGGGCGTGCAGCGGTGCTGTGGCGCGGGGATTTCTGTGTGCACCAGGCCTGCAGACATGTATTGGCAAAAAACATTAATTAAGTAATTTTTTGCGAGGTAGTAATTAAAGCTTTATGAATAACTTACAAAGCTTTATGAATAACTTACGGGACTAAGACACTACCAGTGGTGCGCGGGTGGTATAGTCCCGCATATATCGGAAAGTAGATAAACAAAGTTCTGGAAATCATGACTAGGGGTCATTGACCCAGGACGCTGCACAATTCAGCATACTGTGTTATCACATAAGTTACTTCTAAATTCATATATATACCTTCTTGCGAGACGGGGCCACCACACATCCGCCTCGTACTCTTTCGCCAGCTGCCCTGCACAATAATCCTTCCAAAGATATACTTGCGAGTTCTTGGCTCGCTGAGGGCGCATGTTATCGAGATATGACCCTCACAAACCCACTTTAGGATCAAGTGCCATCTTTTATATGCCTACAGCTCTGCGCAGGCGATTTGTAACTGTAGCAAGACAATGCGACGCGCCGTAGCTCCAGGATTATATCGGAATGATTTGAACACACTCCACGCACGTGAAAGTACTTGAATGGCCCCTCCGGTCACCTGACCTCGAACTTGACATCCACAAATACGGAATCAATCTCCATTAGTTGTGGGAGCCGTCTGAGTGGTCATAGGTCAGGACGACTTCCCAGTTATTCAGTTGTCTCGTGGAGCTGAGGTCTCAACGCTTCTCAGCCGCCTTCAGGACGAAAGTGGTTTCTCACGTTGCTAGACAGGTGCCTCTAATTCAGTCGCTAATGAGTTTATAATAAAAAGAATACAGAACAGGTTTAAAAATAAATTTAATTAAAACACAAATCCTTTTATCGCTTACCTGCGTGCTCGCTTTGGACAAGCTAATGTGGTTGGCTTAAATTCAATTATGTATTTAATTTGAAAAGAGGAAAATGGGCCTTCATAAATGACGAGCCACGGTGATTAAAGTGTCATTAACTGTGTCTGGCTTAAATCAAATGCAAACATTTCTAATTTAAAAGTAGGTATTTCTGACAAATGTGACATGTTTTCCTTCACATCTCATACATTAGTTCTCATTTTATCTTTCCCTCCAAAACAATGTAACCAGTGGAGAAGAAAGACGATAAACGTTATGCTTGATGCCCATGTTAGTTCTTAGTTTGCAAAAGGCCATTACGAACTATCTGCGAATTGCAGGAGAACCTGCCCAGAATAGACGCTTTGTGCAACGATCGGCATTTGACCCTCAACAAAAATCTAGCGTATTGATCATAAACAGGAGCAAATACAAGTTAGTGAATGAATACACCACTGCCAAACAGTCACCGGGAGTAGTCATATCCATTAAATATTTCGCGGTATGCGTACAAATAGATTTAAAATAGAACGACTACATATAACTAATCATAGGCAAATGTCACATTCTGATTCGTTGGAAGAATTCTCAGGAAGTGTAGTCCACACGCGAAGGAGATAAGTTACAATATCAACGTTCGACTCATACTTGAATATTGTGTAAGTATGGGACTTTTGCCAGGTGGAGAGCAGCGCGTTTCCTCATCGGCTCTTTCAGTAAACGCCAAACTGTCTCGGAGTTGCTCACCCAACTCCATTGGCAGATGCTACGAGCGAAGCGTCGCGCATCACAGCGTGGCTTACTTTTTAAATTCTGAGAGCTTACGTTCCTAGGAGAATCATCCAATATATTCTTTACTCCTAGGTATTTGTCGTGAAGAGACCATGAAGGTTAAGTCCGGAAGAGGGGGAGAAGTGCAAGAAGTACGCATAGTACACCATAAGATCGAGGATAGCTGTAGATGTATGAACTAGGTGTTTTCAAGTCACCATGTCTAAACTAGGGACTAGGTTTCTTGCAGGAGGGTTGTCAGTAGAACATCAGACAAAGTAAAACGACCAGTCAGTAATTCTGACTGCACACTTCATAACGAAAGGAAGAAAACTTTGCCGGCCGCGGTGGTCTAGCGGTTCTAGGCGCGCAGTCCGGAACCGCGCGACTGATACGGTCGCAGGTTTGAATCCTGCCTCGGGCATGGATGTGTGTGATGTCCTTAGGTTAGTTAGGTTTAAGTAGTTCTAAGTTCTAGGGGACTGATAACCACAGATGTTAAGTCCCATAGTGTTCAGAACCATTTGAACCAAACTTTGAAACTTGTGGTAAGTTCCTGTGGGACCAAACTGCTGAGGTCATCGGTCCCTAGGCTTACATACTACTTAATCTAACTTAAACTAACATGCTACGTACAACACACACACACACACACACACACACACACACACACACACACACACACGCCCGAGGGAGGACTCGAACGACGGGGGGAGTCGCGCGAACCGTGGCAAGGCGCCTAAGACCGGACGGCTACCCCGCGCGGCGAAATGAGATACAGTTGGACGCGAACAGAAAGGAAGAATTACGAAAAAAATGGCATTTTTGGAATTCAATAAAAAGAAATATGTATTTTGTTTCTCACGATGTAGGCTTAAAGCACAGAACCATTGTATCCTCATAGCCTGTGTTCACAATGACCACCACCAGCGTCAATACAATCTTGCAGCCTGGCATGCTACACACGTTTTAGCATTTCAGCGGAAGTTGCAGCGCAGGCAGCAGTAATACGCCGTTTCATTTCATCTGTAATTGTTTGAAGATATTGGCGTCTGTTGGGATATCTTTCGGCGTACATGGTACACGAAAAACGGCATACTTCCTACATTCACCGTAAACTATGAACATGTCCGCTTTTTACGCGTTCGGAAATACAGTCTTCCCGGCACGTCCTGCTATGTCCATTACCGCACAAGAAGTGACGAGACCATTGCTTTGCAATCACAGTGTACACACAGCACAATGTAAACAAACATAACGCCGTCGAACTACTTGCACTAGCTTCCTGCGACAACACAGTTCAAATTTTCATTTACGCTACTTTTAGGATTTTAATGTCGATAGGCATTGTCCCATTTAGAAATCTGTAACTGTTGTAAAAAAAATGGTCCACTTTTGTGAACTGCTCAAAATCTGTGTACCGGCTGTAAATACGCGCCACTGCCAAAAATTTAACTCTGTGAAAACCGCGTATCGATAGTGGCTTCCATGTCCGAAATATTTGCGGTGCAAGTATTAGATGATCCATCTTATAGAGTGGACATAGGGGGAAAGAAGAAGCTAGATACATTTGACAAGTTTAGCTAAAAGAAGGCGAGTAAATAAACTACGAAATGGAAAAGCTCAAGGAAAACCTTAACTATCGGATGTAAAGCGTGCTTGTTGTTGTGGTCTTCAGTCCTGAGACTGGTTTGATGCAGCTCTCCATGCTATTCTATCCTGTGCAAGCTTCTTCATCTCCCAGTACCTACTGCAACCTACATCCTTCTGAATCTGCTTAGTGTATTCATCTCTTGGTCTCCCTCTACGATTTTTACCCTCCACGCTGCCCTCCAATGCTAAATTTGTGATCCCTTGATGCCTCAAAACATGTCCAACCAACCGATCCCTGCTTCTAGTCAAGTTGTGCCACAAACTTCTCTTCTCCCCAATCCTATTCAATACCTCCTCATTAGTTACGTGATCTACCCACCTTATCTTCAGCATTCTTCTGTAGCACCACATTTCGAAAGCTTCTATTCTCTTCTTGTCCAAACTGGTTATCGTCCATGTTTCACTTCCATACATGGCTACACTCCATACAAATACTTTCAGAAACGACTTCCTGACACTTAAATCTATACTCGATGTTAACAAATTTCTCTTCTTCAGAAACGCTTTCCTTGCCATTGCCAGTCTACATTTTATATCCTCTCTACTTCGTCCATCATCAGTTATTTTACTCCCTAAATAGCAAAACTCTTTTACTACTTTAAGTGTCTCATTGACTAATCTAATCCCCTCAGCATCACCCGATTTAATTTGACTACATTCCATTATCCTCGTTTTGTTTTTGTTGATGTTCATCTTATATCCTCCTTTCAAGACACTGTCCATTCCGTTCAACTGCTCTTCCAAGTCCTTTGCTGTCTCTGACAGAATTACAATGTCATCGGCGAACCTCAAAGTTTTTGCTTCTTCTCCATGAATTTTAATACCTACTCCGAATTTTTCTTTTGTTTCCTTTACTGCTTGCTCAATATACAGATTGAATAACATCGGGGAGAGGCTACAACCCTGTCTCACTCCCTTCCCAACCACTGCTTCCCTTTCATGCCCCTCGACTCTTATAACTGCCATCTGGTTTCTGTACAAATTGTAAATAGCCTTTCGCTCCCTGTATTTTACCCCTGCCACCTTTAGAATTTGAAAGAGAGTATTCCAGTCTACATTGTCAAAAGCTTTCTCTAAGTCTACAAATGCTAGAAACGTAGGTTTGCCTTTTCTTAAAAGGAACTAGAAATGGTTGCATTGGCAATCCGAGATGTGATGGACTGGTTAGAAACTGGAAGATAACACAAGCTTGGATATTGCTAAGGATACTGGTATTAGAAGATGAGACCTTGTCGTGTAGCTTAATGTGCAGCCCTCTAGGTGAGCTAGACGCGGATTGAGTCTGCGCGGTCGATTAACGACCGTTGGGACGTGCACAAGCCAGCCAGAGAGTGGAATACGTAAAAAAATCAAGTTACTATCAGTTTAACTTAAAAGAAACGGTTACCCATACTCGTTTAGCCAAATGCTAGGCTGTTCCGCTAATTCCGTTTCAGTAAATGCGATGCACAAACAATAAAAATACGATCACACATAGAACAAGGGCCGGCCGAAGTGGCCGTGCGGTTAAAGGCGCTGCAGTCTGGAACCGCAAGACCGCTACGGTCGCAGGTTCGAATCCTGCCTCGGGCATGGATGTTTGTGATGTCCTTAGGTTAGTTAGGTTTAACTAGTTCTAAGTTCTAGGGGACTAATGACCTCAGCAGTTGAGTCCCATAGTGCTCAGAGCCATTTGAACCATTTAGAACAAGGTTTACACGATTCACAGACAAATGGCGCACACGACTTCCCTCTCTCAGTCACCGTTGACGGTTGGGCGTAGGAAGCGAATTCGACCATAAAGTTAAATAACGAAATAGAATTTGCTAAATCCTGAAAAAGCTGACCACACACTAGACTGGTTAAAAGTTAGGGAAAAGGAGAAAGAAGAACGTGTTAGCGGAAGAAGGAAGATGCAAGAGAGACATAGTACTGAAGGCTGCATAAGGCAGACAACACCTGGTAAGACACAAAAATTTAAATTCTATGACCAGACATAGATTCATTGGTTCGAAATGTGACAGTATGAAAGACAGAAATGGAATGATAAGAAGTCTTTGAAATGTGGTACTACAAGAGACAATTGACGATGAGGTGGATTTCTTGTGTTTGTTGTTGTGGTATTTAGTCCTAAGACTGGCTTGATGCAGCCCTCCATCCTACTCTATCCTTTGCAAGCCTCTTCTTTTCTGAATAACAACTGCTCCTTGCGTCCTTGTGAATCTGCTTACTTTATTCATCTCTTGCCCCCCCCCCCCCTCCCCCAATGCACAGACACAAACAACCGATCCCTTCTTCTAGTCAGGCTGTGCCACAAATTTCTTTTCAGCACTTCATCATTAGTTACTTGAGTTATACCTTCAGTATTCTTCTGTAGTACCGAATTCAAAAGGTCCTATTCTCTCCTTTTCTAAACTGTTTATGTCCATGTTTCGCTTCCATCGCTACACTCCATGCAAATATTTTCGCAAAAGACTTCCTAAAACTTAAATCTGTATTCGATGTCAATAAATTTCCTTTCTTCAGAAATGATTTTCTTGCTATTGCCAGTCTACATTTTATATCCTCTCTACTTTGGCCATCATCAGTTATTTTATTGCCCAAGTAACAAAACTCATCTACTACTTTAGGTTTCTCGTTTGCTAATCTATTTTCTCAGCATCACCTCATGTAATTCGACTACGTTACATTATCCTTGTTTTTGGTTTTGTTGATGTTCATCTAATATTCTTCTTTCAAGACACTGCCCATTGCGTTCGACCACTCTTCCAAGTCGCTTAGTATCTGTGATAGAATTACAATATAATCGGCAAATGTTAACGTTTCTATTTCGTGTCCCTGAACTTGAACTCTTACTCCAAATTATCCTTTTGTTTTCTTTACTGCTTGCTTCAATGTACACACTGAATAACATCGGAAATGAGCTACAACCATATCTCACGGATCAGTTACCGCATTCCTTTCATGTCCCTCGCTTCTTGTTTCTGTAAGAGTTGCAAATAGTCTTTCGCTCCCTGTATTTTACTCCTGCTTCAGGAATTCAAAGAGAGTATTCCAGTCAACATTGTCAACAGCTTTTTGTAAGCCCAAATATGCTATAAACGTAGTTTTGCCTCCCCTTAATCTACCTTGTGTAAGAAATGCAGTCAACGAGAAAAATCCTTAATAAAAAACATAATGAATCGAAGAGGGAGAATGGTTGTGCGCTTTACAGAAATGAGCCATTGCTGAAACTGTATTTGAAGGAATGGTGAAGAAACAGAATTGCAGAGCCAGGCCTAGATATGTATACATTTTATAAATTAGAGTCCCACTCAGATTTTTTCTGTCTATATGTAAAGGGTAATCTCAGGAACCACTATAAGGATTTTGATACTGTTTTTTGATTGACGAGGAAGGTTTGTACATACAGGGTGTATCATATTTAATGGCGTAGCGCAAACATCTGAAAGTACACGATACTAGAAGTAAAAAAGTCTCACTAAACACGGCCTGTAAAACGCATACCTTAAGAGCGATGAGCACTTCTCCATCTTTGATACTGTGGAACAGATCTCTTCTATTGCAGGCTCTCTGCTTTCTACATTTTGAGAGACTGTAGTATCGACCAAAACAAGAAAAAGAATTCCAGTAAGCAGGGACTCGAAAGTGCATACCTTAATAGCTATGAGCACTCTTTCATCTTCGCCACCGTGAATCACGTATCTTCCACTGAACAAGTACTCATAGCTCTGGAGGTATGCACTTTAGAGTCCATGTTTACCGGAAATGTTTTTCTTGTTTTGGTCCGCACTACCTCCTATCTCCTTCCAAAATATGGAAAGCAAAGAGAAGAGATTTGTTTCATAGTATCGGAGATGTAGTAGTGCTCATTGCTCTTAAGGTATGCGCTTTAGAGCCCATGTTTGCTGAGACTTTTTGCTTTTAGTGTCGTGTACTTTCACCTGTATGCGTTTGTGCCATTAATTATGACACAGCCTGCATAATTTATTACCGCTATGCCAGATACGTCGTCTGGTCGTAGTTATTTTAGTGCTACCCGTGCCAAGTTGAGGCAGGTCGCTAGTGAGTACATAAAGCAGATCGTTAATGATGCAGGATACAGCGGTTGTTTATTTATTTATTATTATTTTTTTTATTTAATTGCTGCCATTTACAAATGACCTGCCACCTCGTTACTAAGACAGGTCGTACTTTCACAATACGAAACAGTTTATGTACAGAATTTGAACTTATTTGTTATTTCTTATTTTAATATGGGTTAATAATATTCCAGTTTTAAATATAAACTTAATAGTAACTAAGAAACAAAAATATTAAAATTAGAATGGAAGCTAGGAATTTATGAAGACAGAGAAGAAGTTATGACGTGTTATAACTTTCAGACATATTGTAAGTTCGGAAAAATGTTTCTAAAATAAACAAGTTTCTTGCAATAAAGATGGATAGATAAAAGATAATAAACATTTATGAAATTAACAGAATTTTTGAAAATCCAATTATAAACCGTAATCACATTTTTAGTAATAATAAAAACAGAAGATAGGAAAGATGATAGTGGAAGAATGTCCCTTCACCAAGTGTGTACGACGGTGAGTGTCTTGGAATTACCCATCAAGCAACCGATCGCCAATCACAGCTCTTCATCTAAATGTAACATCTTCTCTAGATTTCCTAATAACTAAATTTTAACCTCTAATTTTTAATGGTGCTGTATTTTTTGTTTAGGGTATTTCCTCATTTTAATTAACGGTCCTGTCAGGATCAGTGTTCTCACGTGATTCCATGTCTGAATCAGTGCTGTTTTCCACCCTGTGTATTCCCTACTGTCTTTGCATATAGGATCGTTGTCTGGCCTGGACATAATCTCTATTGGATATATTGTCAGTGAGTGTGTTTTACATGTTCCTTTGGTCTTCGTCTTTGAGGCTGTGTGGATGGTGTTGAGGTTTAAGTACATTGTGTGTATGATGTTCGTATATCGTCCGCAGTAAAAGACAACTTGTTCTGGAGAGCCTTCTTCCCCCACTTGTGCATGTTGGTGTCTTTCTCAGACGCATGCGGCTTAAGTGCGTGCGATGAGGCTCGTGTCCTATTAAGAAGTGGACCATACCGAGGTTGGGATCGATATGTTTGCATTTTAGTCCCTCCCTTGCATCTGGAAAGAACTGGTGCAGCCCGCGGTCCTTATGACTTATTTCCCGCTCACCTTTCTAGGTACCCACCCTTCACTTTCGTAATGGGCATTTCGTGTCAGTCGGTACTCCAGTGAGCTTTCGAACCTGATCGTGCCTTCCCCACCTTAGGCCAGTACATAGCCGCTCCATATCTTACCGAGCACCACACACAGTGATTCCACTGAGGTGGTGTCAAAAGCTCCCGATATCTAAGTAAATCCTATTCTGACAAGGGTCCGGTTTGTTGATACGTTTAACCTTTTGAGATCACTTGCTGGCCGCGAAGCTAAGTACAGACTCGAAGAGAGCACAATGGTATGTCCTTGTAACTGACAAGGGAAGTTTAAATTGTTCTGAATTTAGTCGTGCCAGTTCGTGTAGTATTTTTTCTGCTTGGTTTGTGACAATGCGCATGTGTTCATGGAACTTTTGCTTTTCGTCTATGTGTACCCCAAGGTAGCGTGTGGTGACTGCTCGTTTAATGTTTGTGTCCCCTTTTCTAACACTAGCGTTTCTCTGGAGATTCCATTTCAGTAAAGTGTATGCTTTTTTGCTATCGGCTATATTGAGTTTTTTTGTTGTGGCACCCTAATGTTATTGTTTTGAATGTTCCATTTACTCTTTCTTCTAGCTGAGACCTACTGTTAGCAGACACTACGACCAAAAGCTCGTCTACGTATGCAACAGCTCCGTCTGTCGTTATTCTTCCCTCCAGTAGTTGCAGGAAGGGTTCCAAAAAAATGGCTCTGAGCACTATGGGACTTAACGTCTGTGGTCATCAGTCCCCTAGAACTTAGAACTACTTAAACCTAACTAACCTAAGGACATCACACATATCCATGCCCGAGGCAGGATTCGAACCTGCGACCCTATCGGTCGCGCGGTTCCAGACTGTAGCGCCTAGAACCGCACGGCCACACCGGCCGGCCAGGAAGGGTTCAGTAGTGACGTCACAGAAGATGGGGCCACAGATCGACCCTTGGGGACAGCCTTTTGTAATTCGTTTGATTATTTCTCGGCCGTCCATCTGCCATTCGACCACTCAGTTCTTGTAGTAGACTAGTAGACTGTTGTGTAATGTTTCGGGTACCTTCAGTTGTCTGAGCCTCTTGAATGCTGCGGGCCATCAGAGACTATCAAAGGCACCCGCAGTGTCGATCGTAACTGCCATTGCATACTTAGCCCTGGCAATTTGTAGGCTTGGTTGAAGGCCTCATCAATCGATTTTCCCTTTCTGAAGACGAACTTAGGCCATGGAGAGCTTTGCGCGCTTGTAAACGTCTGCACAGGAGTTTTTCTGGGACCTTGGCTAGTGTATTTATAAGACATATAGTCCTATATGATTTGGGATCTGATGGATCCCTTGCAGCTGCCTTCTTTATTACGACTGCCTTGGAGACCTTCCAAACTGTAGGCACAGTAGTTGTGACGAAATGAACAGGGTAACTGGCAAGCGACTGGTGTAATGAATTGCAACAAACCAGAACAACAACAGCAGCAGCACTGATTGTGCCGAAAATACAGAAGTGAATATATTAACAAAGGATACACAGAAAATAAAAGACGATGTCTGTCCATTTGAGTGACTGGTGTTCGAGGTGTAAGATAGGACCAGGAGGGGAGAAAGGGAGAGAGAGGAAGGGGTGGGGGGTCTGGAGGCCAGAGACATAGTGAATTTCCAGAATTTTTCACATTGCATTGCAGATTTTGTTCATTTCTTGTCACACTTAATTCCTAAAGCTGCGTATGCGAATGAGTTAAAAGAACAGGTTCAGTTTTTCTTCGCGCACGCGTAGGAGTATTTACTAGTAAACAGGGAAGCGGACGATTTTGTAGTCTGTCTGCTGAGAGTGCAAGTGCTTAGCGCGCTTCGAGAACTTTCCCGCGTAACGCGGCCAACAGTACTGTCTTCTTCGGCGAGCTCCATATTGATATCAGGAATGTGCTCGCGCGGGCAGACGACGTGAAATAAACATGCCACGACGACTGCAGTAGAAGATGTTTATTGCAACCTGCCTGACGGATTTATAGGCGGACGCCGGATCGCTCAGGGGGAACATAACTCGCGTCAGCTCGCCCTGTGACGTATTTCCGCACGTGGGTGCAGTCGAAAGTGCCACAGTAAATGACAAGTCTTGCATCACGCGGCTCTGCCGAAAACGAAAATCCCTCACCAGTCTGGCGGTGGACAGCGCGGCAGCCGAGATACGGTACGCTGCTCTGGATGCAGAGCTTTCGTGGAAAATAAATTTTATATCCTGGTCAACAATAAACGAATTAGCATACATGCTTTTGTAACTCTGACATATTTCGTACGCGTTGCTCTCTTAATTGGGATAGTGCACGAGAAAATTTTTTGCGAACTTCTGGGAAGCTCATATAAAATACGAGTGTCTGGTGACGCTACTGCATGCGGAATATAGATTTAAAAGAAACAGTACGACATTACGTGCTTGAACATGCGAACCTTGAGTATTCTTCCTCCGCTTCTCGTATTTGAAGTCTCATGCCCGTTCCGTCGAGGGATCTGTTTGGCACTTTCTCCTACTTTTGCTCCTGCTAACGTTTTGTATGTACGCATCCCTCGTTAAAGTACGTAGGGTATGAACGGCAACTCCTTACGACGTATAACAGCGATGTAGGTTAACTCGAGACGACCAATTTGCTACAAAACATTTGTGTTCTATCAAGGCGCTACAGTCTGGAACCGCGCGACCGCTACGGTCGCAGGTTTGAATCCTGCCTCGGGCATGGATGTGTGATGTCCTTAGGTTAGTTAGGTTTAAGTAGTTCTAAGTTCTAGGGGACTGATGACCTCAAAAGTTAAGTCCCATAGTGCTCAGAGCCATTTGAACCATTTGTTCTATCAAGGTAGGAAACAGCCTCAAACTGGCCAACAAAAGTCCCCTAAGCTATAGCTCATGCACGCCGTACGAGATTTTGAATATCCTGCCAGACTCCTACACCACGGCAGAGCCACACCTGTGAAACTTTTAACATTAGCAATTTGGACTTTTTCTTGAGGATAATTACAGAAAAAAATTGTGAACGTTATGCAAAAATTTTACGTTTACATTCGATATTAAACTAACGCTTATAAGAAGAGTAGTGTCGTAATAAGAGGGCCAGAGAAAAAAAAACGATTTAATTGTTAATTTTAGGCTGTTAAAATTCACAAAATTTTGATGTAAAATATACACAATTGGTAATTTTAGAATTTGTAAGTGCAAGAACAAGTTGTGTTGAATATCCAAGGACGATTTGAGCGAGCAAAACAAATGAGCTCCGACAGGTTAAGACAGACTAACCTAATGGCCGCGTCATGTGCTGTAGCTTTGATGGCTTTTGTAGAGCAACATAAGATTGTTTCCCAGCTTGACAGACCGCAAGTGTCCTACATCAAACAATAGAAACGTACTCGATTTCAATGTGTTTCAGTGGTTGCCAAGAGAGTCAGAGATGCACCGAAGGGATGTTAATACTCGCCACGTTGGTTGAAATATGGAACTGTTCTAAAATCAACAGTGACACAAAAGTTAATTTCCTTTCTAAACGGAAAAGATTTAGAAAATAACAAAAACACATATGTTGCGTTTTTTCGCAGACATGCTTTGCAAGTTTTAAAAGGATTGGCGTTATAAAGTCTACCATACAGATACAGAGAGACAAGTACAGGTCTGTTCAATTATCTTAAACAGATTGTTAGAGAAATTCTCGATAGCTGTTGAAATACACGAAGGCTGGATTGAATAAGAAGAATTTAGTTGCTGTGCAGAACAGTGAATTTTGCCCACAGGTAAGACATAAACGGTAGTATAACGTTTACGGCTGACAATTTTAGCAGGGAGCCGCTTACGGGTATAATGCACGTATGAAAGGGGATTTCTGCTCCTTGGAAGGATATAAACCCCTGTAATTGAAAATAACTCGTGAACGCGACCATGAAGTATCAATTATCCTTTTCGAAAGGCCATCGTAAAGTTTAATAAGCTGAGCAGTGACACTACCAGAATAAATTTTCGCCGTTGTTATTCAAAGAAAATGTTTGGGAAATAATAAATTAAACGGCAGAAGACGCTCTTAAAAAATAGAAAATAAGATACGCTTGATGAAGCATAAATATCTCTATGAACGAGACCAGTTGTCCGTAGCTCGTGGTCGTGCGGTAGCGTTCTCGCTTCCCACGCCCGGGTTCCCGGGTTCGATTCCCGGCGGGGTCAGGGATATTCTCTGCCTCGTGATGTCTGGGTGTTGTGTGATGTCCTTAGGTTAGTTAGGTTTAAGTAGTTCTATGTTCTAGGGGACTGATGACCATAGATGTTAAGTCCCATAGTGCTCAGAGCCATTTGAACCATTTTGAACGAGACCAGAATGGAATTTTCCTCGACTTCACATTAATAAAATGTCCAGTATATCGATACTCAGTATGAATGGAAATACCACATGGCACTGAGCCGGTGAGGAGAGAAAAAATTTGCCAAGTGCAACTAAGATTCATGCTCTGAGGATTCAGTACAAATTTAATTACGTGTATAGGTAGTTAACGCATCACTGGAATCGAGGATCTCGCCGATTTTGCCTGTTATCGATATCGATATTGCCAAAATATCGGTCCCTGTAATTCCAAGAATTTAGAGAACGGTTTAATGTTAAGTTTTAAGTTTTAATTTTTGGGTAATTTCGCATTTGCTATAGTAATTCCTGAGAATCATGGGTTTTAACAGACACACTGACAGTCTTGTAATGTTTCCATAAGGCGACGGCGTTCAGCACCCGTGAAGTATTTTATAAAATGCATTTTAATCATTAGCTGTTTATTTGTCCCATTAGTCATCTACCGGTTTCGGTTATTAACCATCATCCAGGACGAAGGGTGCAACAGATTAGTTAAAAGCATCCCATATTCCTTTGAATCTGAGCAATACCGAACTTATCCAGTGCAATTGTAGAAACAATTTGTCTTCGTATCTTATGTCAAGCAGACAGACAGCACAAGAGAAACAAGACGAACAATTACTGCAAGAGTTATTCTTCTAGTAATTGCTCGTCTTGTTTCTCATGTGATGACTTGTCTGCTTGACGTAAGATATGACTGTCAGTATTCGAAGACAAGCTGTTCGTACAATTGCACCGGATGTTTTCGATGTTGTTCAGCTTCAAAGGAATATGGGATGCTTTTATCTAATCTGTTGTACCCTACATCCCTCATGATGGTTAATAACCGAAACTGGTAAATGACTAATGGGACAAATGAACAACTGATGGTTAAAATGCATTTTATAAAACACTGACAGTCGGATAACAAATGACAAAAAAATAATATTTTTTCGTGTGATATAATAACAGATTAACGATTTTCTGATTTTTCCCTTTAACTGCACTGTGTTGCTTTTTGCCAAACTTCATGATTTTAGGTCAGCGGGAAGTACCCTATAGTTTTTGATGAGTGCGAGTGGCAAAATGTGTGACATAAGTGGCCGTATCTTTTGACAGAATTGACGTAGAAGTTTAAATTTTTTACACCGCCAAGGGACCGCTGACTTTAGTATGTGACCTAAATTTCAACTTGATATGTCTACCCGTCCCAAAGAAATAGGATTCTTGACAGACAGGGATTCTTATCAGACACACAGACTGATAGGTGGACAGCAAGCCTATAATGGTTCTGATTTCTTCTGATAGAGCTACGGAACCCTAAAGAGCACCACAGGACACGTATGGTATTCATACGCTGCATGGGGTGGGAAGTTTACACCGTGCAGACATTAAGCGAACAATACCAAACTGGTACTCCAGTATTTCCATGCCTGTGGGATATCTTGATCGAAGTTCCATCCATATGTGATCTTATTTTCAGAATTTCAGAAAAGGAAAATAAAGAACATTCCTCCAGATCAAGAATAGTCTAAATACGTGATGGCTCTTGAATGTGCCTAACGATCCTCTCAGAGGGATTTCGCAACACGTCACGCCAGAGAACGTGCAAATGCACTTCATCGCCGTCTCTCAGACTTTGAGAAAATTCGAATCACTAGCATGAGGGACATGGTAGTATGATAATATACTTCCACAGATTCAAAAAAGCCCGAATCTATGTTAAATGAACAAATAGATTTCGGTAGCCATAGTTTATTTCAAATTGATTCCTTGCATATATCAGCTTCTTAAAACTCAAGATTTCTGGCACTATATGATAAACTTTATCTTTGTTTACACCAGGTTTAACTAAGTCTGTGAAGTGTTTTTAAACAGTTGTAAACCAATGCGCGCCTTGAGTGACGTGGTGTGCGACGGCAGTAAGAATAAAGCAACGTTTGCTGATGAAGTAGTCTTCCTTGTTTGCTCGATAAGTTATCACTGTTTTTTCCACCGTTTCTTCATATTTACGCACTCGGTTCACGGAATACGAAACCTAACACCTAACATTCTCATACAGGGGATTGCATTTCACGTCACTCAAGAAGAAATGTAAATTATGTATCAGACAAAATGGTTCAAATGGCTCTGAGCACTATGGGTCTTAACTTCTAAGGTCATCAGTCCCCTAGAACTCAGAACTAATTAAACCTAACTAACCTAAGGACATCACACACATCCATGCCCGAGGCAGGATTCGAACCTGCGTCCGTAGCGGTCGCGCGGTTCCAGACTGTAGCGCCTAGAGCCGCTCGGTCACACCGGCCGGCTATGTATCAGGCAATTTTCACCCGGAGATGTACCCACAGAGTCCGAAATGCGTTGTCTAATTTAATAAAACACGAAAAAAAAATTGTGACTGAAGGCGTTTTTATTCAGAAACAGTAGTCAACTGCCTGTCGTGAGAAATGCTCCACTTAAAAAAAAAAAAACATGTCGTAAAAGAAATGTGCGTCTTCTTACCTCCTCCATCAATCCTGCAATGTTGTAGACGATTTTTTTTGTTTCCCTTGTAAGACGATTTTTGTACTTTAGTATCAACAATTTTCAGCGTCAATTATGCTTTATTCGTCGATTCTCGGCCGGGTTAGGGATTTTCTCTGCCCGGGGACAGGGTGTTTGTGTTGTCCTCACCATATCATCATCATCATCATCAGCTAGATTGGACTATGTAAAAAAAAACTAACTGTGCAGAAATTGGGGCTTTGTACGGACGCTGATGACCACGCAGTTGAGCGCCCCACAATTCAAACATCATCATCATCATCATCATCATACTTTATTCGTGTCCACTACATTTTTAGATGCTAGTGCCAACAACGTAAGTACATCTGAAATCAACAACAGAAGCGGCAAGGGCCGCCAGGCAGACAACTTGTACCGAGGCTGCTCGACTTGCGTTGCCTGCACCCGCCCTCGTGGTAACCTGCAAGGGGTGAATGGCGAGGGGGTGGGGGTAGCGCCTGACTCGCAGCGCGGCAAGTGTTCCTTAATACGAGTTTACGGCGGTGGTGGGGAGCAGTTAACCCGGTCCAGAGCGGCGGAGGGGGGGGGGGGAAGCTGACCGCCAAGCTGCGCTAGAGATGCGGCCGTTGCTAGTTTGCTTACGCATCCTCTTCCCTGTCTTTGTTGGATCCACTCTCCTCATGAATAAATGCGGTTCCGGGCATCCTTTTTGATTCTCTCGTTTCCGTTAGTACATGTTGACCTCAAGATAACACCAGGTGTCTCTTTTGTTACCGTGACAAAGCTAGTTCGGGTGCCTGGTACGAATGACAAGTTCCTTTATGGTTTTGTTCGCATTTTGCCTAACGTTACTTGCTCGTATCTACGATGAACGTTATACTGCGTCGTTACTGGCAGTTACGGCTGTTGGTCTGTAAAGCGCAATTATCGATAAATTACTTTAATTTTCTCCTCTATGCGAAATTGCTGAATCTAAGTAACTGGATATTCAGGGCCGTTAATTTGAAGCAAATGTACGTTGTACAAACTCTTCCCTTTCAGGCTGTCGTCAGTAACGCAATACGTTCGCGAAAACCATTATTTCGGAGAATAAATTCTGTTCCATGGCTGACTGGGCTATACTTTAGAAACTACTCACCCGAGGACATATTAAAGGCACTAGTACTCATAGGGCAAAGCATTTTCATGCGCATTAACCAACTCACAGCGTAAGATCGACTCTCATGTTCGACGTGCTCTGGTAGGCTGCCATGTTTCGGAATTATACACTCTAACATTGGACGACAAATTGTAAAGCTTACAACAGTGCGATTGAGCTGGGTTTGAAGCAACAGGGAGGCTACAATAAACTACCATCCTTTACAAAAACGCCTACTACAGGCTTTTGGAATCAAAACAAGGCCGGCCGGAGTGGCCGAGCGGTTCTAGGCGCTCCAGTCCGGAACCGCGAGACCGCTACGGTCGCAAGTTCGAATCCTGCATCGGGCATGGATGTGTGTGATATCCTTAGGTTAGTTAGGTTTAATTAGTTCTAAGTTTTAGGGGACTGATGACCTCAGAAGTTAAGCCCATGGTGCTCAGAGCCAATTAAAACCAACTTTTATCTTCAAAAGTAAGGCTTTCAAACATATATCGTCCCATCATTCGACCCATAATTCTCTTAAACAGATGTTGCTAAAGATAAATCGGAATGTTAGAGGGAAGTACGTTTAGAGTGTAACGTCCGGATCATTAGAAACACAGGACGTTCGAGAAATCGGTTTTGGGCTATTGATATGAACCAACGTGACATTCGTTTTATCGAAATCTGGCCGGGAATTAAATCCCTTCTAAATAGCTGCTGCGGTATTTTAATCTAGTAACACGCATTTACTTCGGACTTACACAGAAAATCTTTTGGGGAACATTCGTGTTATCGCACAATAGGGGTGAGAGTATCACTGATATGATGCGACTTGGGGTGGCAGTCACTGAAACAAAGGCTTTTTTGTGGCGAGATCTATTTACGAAATTTCAGTCACCAACTTTCTCTTCCGAATCCGAAAACATTTTGTTGACACCCACCTAAGTAGGGAGAAATGATCATCATATGAGAAATCAGAGTTCGAACGGAAAGATTTAGCTGTTCCTTTTTCCTACGCGCCATTCCAGAGTGGAATGCCAGGCACTTAAGTGTGAATTGCAGAGTAACCATGTAGATGTAGCGAACTGGCAGAACAGTCACAATATAGTATTGTTTGGGATTTGGGACACTTCATGCGGGAGAAGAAAGGATGAGATAGCGACTGGTGCCATAGGATCATAGAAATAAGAAAAATTACTGCCCTCTTTTGTCTGACATTTGAACAGATATTTTATTTTCCTGGAACAACATTGTTCACAGAGTTTATTTGCAAGCCTCATGAGGTTACGCGGTATGTCAAAATGTTTCATTTCAGCCTTCCCTCTTTCACAGTCTAAATTGTAAAACCATGTCAAACTGCTGCTACATAAATCCAAGTCATGGAAACTGTCTTAAATCTTATTCAGCAGATAATGTGTATGCGTAATAGTTCACTCCATGCCCTGCATTTATTGCATAGCACTGTAATAAAATATTCTGTATTTTCTTCGGGCTCCTAGTCTGTTTCGGCTTTGGTTATTTTGTGACAACGGAGAATGTGTCGTTCGTGATCACGTATCTGCCTGATCTGTCCGAAATTAAGAAGTAATGCCTCAAAAATGTGAGTGAATCTAATAAGGGCACTCTAGAAAATAATAATTCTAGCACACTGCACGTTCGCAAAACGATTCACTTTTGATTCAAAACCTTTGTTTCGAATCTCATTATTTTCGAAGAAATAAACACAGACTGCCCCAATGACTGCCACCATTTAGGAGCCAGTGGACTACGCAGTTAACTGCCGTTACTATGGCTCGTTATAGCAATTAGAGCGAGCCTATTAAGCCTTTGGGTTCCTTTATTGCAGTCATAATTCGTGGTCAAGTTCACAGTATTTCAGAGGAGATGACACAGACTCTCGGTAAAGGCAGTCGCTAAACTTGTCATCCCGCCAACTACGTAAATCAAAAGCATAACCATAGAGAAGATTGTCTACAGCAGGGCTTCCCAACCTGCGGTCCGCGAACCCCTTTGGGGTCCGCCGGCTCTTTCTAGGGAGTCCGCGACCACCTTTCACCAAATCGTGTAAAATAATGAGTAAAATTTTTGAATAAAAATGTGAAAATCAAATTCATTACTTTTTTTTCGTGTGAAAAACATGTGTACTTTTCAGGTTGCCCTCCATGGGGTGGGTGCACGCAACGACATTGGGTTAGATAGAGCAGCAATCAGTCGTGGAATTAAGTTGCTTTAATATGACATTTATAGTCACAACGCACATCAGATTTCGGCCTGTGTCAGGTCATTATCAATGCAGTGCGGAATTGTAGCAGTTGTTCGTTACTCAATGGTTGAACTGTGTAAGCATTCACTTGAGCAAAAAGCAGCCAAAACAAAAAATCTGTTATTATACGAGATATATTTAATATACCAGGTGATCAAAAAGTCAGTATAAATTTGAAAACTGAATAAAACACGGAATAATGTAAATAGAGAGGTACAAATTGACACACATGCTTGGAATGGCATGGGGTTTTATTAGAACCAAAAAAATACAAAAGTTCAAGAAATGCCGACAGATGGCACTTCGTCTGATCAGAACAGCAATAATTAGCATTTTAAGTAAGACAAAGCAAAGATGATGTTCTTTACAGGAAATGCTCAATATGTCCACCATCATTCCTCAACAATAGCTGTAGTCGAGGAATAATGTTGTGAACAACACTGTAAAGCATGTCCGGAGTTATGGTGAGGCATTGGCATCGAATGTTGTCTTTCAGCATCCCTAGAGACGTCGGTCGATCACGATACACCTGCGACATCAGGTAACCCCAAAGCCAATAATCGCACGGACTGAGGTCTGGGGACGTAGAAGGCCAAGCATGACGAAAGTGGCGGCTGACCACACGATCATCACCAAACGACGCGCGCAAGAGATCTTTCATGCGTCTAGTAATATGGGCTGGAGCGGCATCCTGCATAAGCATCGTACGTTCCAGCAGGTGTTTATCAGCCAGGCTGGGGATGATGAGATTCTGTAACATATCGGCGTACCTCTCACCCGTCACGATAGCAGTTACAAAACCAGAATCACGCATTTCCTCGAAGAAAAAAGGCCCGATAACGGTAGATGTGGTAAATCCAACCCATACCGTGACTTTCTCGTCGTGCTATGGAGTTTCCACGACAGTTCTAGGATTTTCGGTAGCCCAAATTCTGCAGTTGTGGGCGTTGACAGACCCTCGGAGCGTGAAATGAGCTTCGTCGGTCCACAACACGTTACTCAACCAATCGTCATCTTCCGCCATCTTTTGAAACGCCCACATCGCAAATGCCCTCCGCTTCAGTAAATCGCCAGGATTTTGTACGGATAGCATCTGAGGGTACGTCTAACTGCCAACCAAACAGTAGTGTACGGTATGAGCCGGCCGGGGTGCCCGAGCGGTTCTAGGCGCTACAATCTCGAACTGCACGACCGCTACGGTCGCAGGTTCGAATCCTGCCTCGGGCATGGATGTGTGTGATGTCCTTAGGTTAGATGGGTTTAAGTAGTTCTAAGTTTTGGGGGCTGCTAAGTTCTAGCGGATTGATGACCTCAGATGCTAAGTTCCATAGTGCTCAGAGCCATTTGAACCATTTGTATGGAATGCCGGTGCGACGTGCGACTGCACGAGCGCTGACTTCCCCGTGCATAGACGAACCCGCTACAGTCTCCATGTCTTCCTAAACTGTCTCAGCAGCATTACGCCTTGTGCTCCGTCGGCCACTACGGGGTCTATCGTCTAAACGACCCGTGGCTTCGAACTTCGATATCATTCTCGCCACAGCTGCATTTGTCAACGGACCTTTACCCGTTCGAATCCCTTTGCTATGGCGATAGGATCGTTACGCTGAACTGGAACATTCCCTATTGTGATAATACAGCTTCACTAAAAGCGCCTTTTCAGGTAACATGCTGCCACTGTTGGCGCATCTGATTATCTCTCTCATTACAGATCCTTTTGTACACGATTGTCATGCGCAGTCACTGACGTTTTGCTGTCCAGTACCGTCTGTCGGACATTTTGTGAACTTTGGTTTTTTTTGTTCTAATAAAACCCCATGTCATTCCAAGCATGTGTGTCAATTCATCCGGTATTTTTTATTCTAATAGCATCTTGCTTACCTTTTCAGGTAACGTCAACATGCTGCGACTGCTGGCGCATCTGATTCTCTCTCTCATTACAGATCCTTTTCTACACGATTGTCATGCGCAGCCACTGACGTTTTGCTGTCAAGCACCATCTGTCAGACATTTTGTGAACTTTGGTTTCTTTTTCTAATAAAACCCCATGTCATTCCAAGCATGTGTGTCAATTTTTACCTCTCTATCTACATTATTCCGTGGTTTATTAAGTTTTAAAATTTATACTGACTTTTTCATCACCCGATATTTTTTATTCTAATAGCATCTTTCGGACCCCTCTGGCATATCTCGCGGACCCCTGGGGGACCGCGGACCACCTGCTCTAAGGTTTTAAGAACACTCGGAAAACTTCAAAGTCGATTTTCTCGGAATTTCTGAGCGCTGTGTCAAACTGCTTTTGATGATTGACATGTGAGTTCTGAACTTCACGTACAGAAAATATATAAAAAAAATTAAAAAATACGATTGTGGTGTGGTCTCCTTGTGAACATTTCGACGAGCAGGACCTGAGTATGGGCGTAGTGCCGTGCGAGCTACAGTCGGAGGCGAGAGCGGCCCGCGCGCATCGCTGGAAACGCGCACAAGGCAGTGTCGCGCCCCCTGCTTTTGTATATGGTGTATGTTATTTGTGTGCAAATGACGGGACTGAGGGGTGGGGCGCCCCGCGGGGCGTGTCGTGCCAGGCAGGCGCCACCGCGTCACGCCGCGCCGCCGACGTGTCACACGCCGCTGCAGCCGCCGCCGCCACCTGGCCTCGCTACGACACTGCGCCGCGACGCCCCGCCTGGACCACGCTGCCTCACCTGTCTCAGGAGCTGCGCAAACAATGACAGCAGTGCAGTCTGTGCTTCGGAAGTATTTAGAAAACTGTCCTCGCGAGAAACACCGTTCCGCATACCTCCGGAGAGTTGGGGTGCTGATAACATGTCGATAATCCTCCCAAACATATCGATATAAGTCGACAAGATTTCTACGTATATGTCATATCGATATCAATCTGACATATAATAAAAATATCGACTCACGAAATTGAAGTCTGATATCGATGTGACATGTGGAGAAATATTGTCGATATATATCGATATGTTTCGGAGGACTATATATATATATATATATATATATATATATATATATATATATATATATATATATTGCAATTTTCGATAGATATTAGAAGTTCTTTTGAAATTGTAATACAACGTAATTTTACTTTCAGTCTCTGAAGGCCTCCTACTACTTTCTGAGCTTTCGTCACGTCCGGTCTTTCTCTTTGGCTGTGTGTAGCAAGTGTTGTTGCCATAAAGAAGTAGTCCGATTGCAATGGGGGTGGCGGTGTGAATGAAATAACAAGGTAACCAATGTGAAGAAATACACTACTGGCCATTAAAATTGCTACACCAAGAAGCAAGCAGATGATAAACGGGTATTCATTGGACAAATATACTAGAACTCACATGTGATTACACTTTCGAGCAATTCGCGTGCACAGATCCTGAGAAATCAGTACCCAGAACAACCACCTCTCGCCGTAACAACGGCCTTGATACGCCTGGGCATTGAGTCAAACAGAGCTTGGATGGCGTGTACAGGTACAGCTAGCTGCACATGCAGCTTCAACGCGGTACCCCAGTTCATCAAGAGTAGTGACGGCGTGTTGTGACGAGCCAGTTGCTCGGCCACCATTGACCAGACGTTTTCAATTGGTGAGAGATCTGGAGAATGTGCTGGCCAGGGCAGCAGTCGAATATTTTCTGTATCCAGAAAGGCCCGTACAGTACCTGCAACATGCGGACGTGCATTATCCTGCTGAAATGTAGGGTTTTGCAGGGATCGAATGAAGGGTAGAGCCACATCTGAAATGTAACGTCCACTGTTCAAAGTGCCGTCATGCGAACAAGAGGGGACCGAGACGTGTAACCCATAGCACCCCATACCATCACGACGGGTGATACGTCAGTATGGCGATGACGAATACACGCTTCCAATGTGCGTTCACCGCGATGTCGCCAAACACGGATGCGACCATCATGATGCTCTGAACAGAACCTGGATTCATAAGAAAAAATGACGTTTGGTCATTCGTGCACCCAGGATCGTCGTTGAGTACACCATCGCAGGCGCTCCTGGTTGTGATGCAGCGTCAAGAGTCTCCGAGCTGATAATCCATGCTGCTGCAAACGTCGTCGAACTTTCGTGTAGAGGGTTGTCGTCTTGCAAACGTCCCCATCTGTTGACTCAGGGATCGAAACGTGGCTGCACGATCCGTTACAGTCATGCGGATAACATGCCTGTGATCTCGACTGCTAGTGATACGAGGCCGTTCGGATCCAGCACGGCGTTCCGTATTACCCTCCTGAACCCACCGATTCCATATTCTGCTAACAGTAATTGGACCTCGACCAACGCGAGCAGCAATGTCGCGATACGATAAACCGCAATCGCGATAGGCTACAATCCGACCTTTGTCAAAGTCGGAAACGTGATGGTACCCATTTTTCCTCCTTACACGAGGCATCACAACAACGTTTCACCAGGAAACGCCGGTCAACTGGTGTTTGTGTATGAGATATCGGTTGGAAACTTTCCTCATGTCAGCACGTTGTAGGTGTCGCCACCGGGGCCAACCTTGTGTGAATGCTGTGAAAAGCTAATCATTTGCATATCACAGCATCTTCTTCCTGTCGGTTAAATTTCGCGCTTGTAGCACGTCATCTTCGTGGTGTAGCAATTTTAATGGCCAGTAGTGTAGCATATCAGTTGCGTTAAAAAACAGTCTTTAACGCATGCGTTTTGACGCATGTGTTAAAAAACAGTGTTTAACGCAACTAGTGTGCTATTTATTCACATATGGATGCTTCAAAAACAGTTACTGAAACTAAAGAACAAAAGTCTAAATGAATAGATTGGTCTTTGCGGAGGACGAAGACGTGACAGGAAATGCTGACGTAATCGGCACTCCAGAAACTGAAAAGTTTAACTCTACCACGCAATTTTCAAACTACAACTTCTAGGTTGCTGGCGCCAGCACAAACGGAAAAAACAGGGAAGTCGACACGAAGTGTTCCGCGCCGGCCTGAGTGGCCGAGCGGTTAAAGGCGCTACAGTCTGGAACCGCACGACCGCTACGGTCGCAGGTTCGAATCCTGCCTCGGGCATGGATGTGTGTGATGTCCTTAGGTTGGTTAGGTTTAAGTAGTTCTAAGTTCTACGGGACTTATGACCACAGCAGTTGAGTCCCATAGTGCTCAGAGCCAACGAAGTGTTCCGAACAAATCCGATATGTGACGAAATGGAACGGCGGATCCATCAGACACCTTTTATTGTGCCACTTACCCGCAGTTACCATTGTTAGCAAAGGGGTTATCATTAATTTTAATCTTAATATTCAACAGCCTCAGTTGCACCGTTTACCTAGAATTAACCTAGGTTTCAGTCGGGATAACCCAACCTTCTTCAGAATAACAGTAACTACTGTTTGTCCATAGTGGACATCGTCAAGTTAAAACCACAAATCCATAAATTATCGTCAGACTATAAAACTTATCTGCAACTGCCTCGGCCCCTTTTCGCGACCGCGATGCAGCAGCCACTCGTTTGGCTTTCAGTTCTTACTCTAACAAGTACAAGCAGGTTGACAGCTTGTTTATTTACAGAATATCTAATAATAAATCAATATTTAAATTGTTGTTGTTGTGGTCTTCAGTCCTGAGACTGGTTTGATGCAGCTCTCCATGCTACTCTATCCTGTGCAAGCTTCTTCATCTCCCAGTACCTACTGCAACCTACATCCTTCTGAATCTGCTTAGTGTCTTCATCTCTTGGTCTCCCTCTACGATTCTTACCCTCCACGCTGCCCTCCAATACTAAATTGGCGATCCTTTGATGCCTTAGAACATGTCCTACCAATCGATCCCTTCTTCTGGTCAAGTTGTGCCACAAACTTCTCTTCTCCCCAATCCTATTCAATACTTCCTCATTAGTTATGTCATCTACCCATCTAATCTTCAGCATTCTTCTGTAGTACCACATTTCGAAAGCTTCTATTCTCTTCTTGTCCAAACTATTTATCGTCCGTGTTTCACTGCCATACATGGCTACCAGAAATGACTTCCTGACACTTAAATCTATACTCGATGTTAACAAATTTCTCTTCTTCAGAAACGCTTGCCTTGCCATTGCCAGTCTACATTTTATATCCTCTCTACTTCGACCATCATCAGTTATCTCGCTCCCCAAATAGCAAAACTCCTTTACTACTTTTAGTGTCTCATTTCCTAATCGAACTCCCTCAGCATCACCCGACTTAATTTGACTACATTCCATTATCCTCGTTTTGGTTTTGTTGGTGCTCATCTTTTATATCCTCCTTTCAAGACACTGTCCATTCCATTCAACTGCTCTTCCAAGTCCTTTGCTGTCTCTGACAGAATTACAATGTCATCGGCGAACCTCAAAGTTTTTATTTCTTCTCCATGGATTTTAATACTTACTCCGAATTTTTCTTTTGTTTCCTTTACTGCTTGCTCAATATACGGATTGAATAACATCGGGGAGAGGCTACAACCCTGTCTTAGTCCCTTCCCAACCACTGCTTCCCTTTCATGCCCCTCGACTCTTATCAGCTCTAAAACTGGCAGTATGTTTACAATATGCAGCCGTAATATTTTATTTTTTATTTATTTATTTATTTTCCAGTACGTCGGTATTTTTCCCATCAGTTTTATATATGTGTGTGATATTTTTCGTTATATAGAGAGCTGAAAATGATATTTTCAAATATCGCAATATCGACTTTCAATTAGTTTTAAAAATATCAGTAGTCCTACAGGAAACTATCAACGAATTGTCCAATCCGTTCCGCCCAGAATGGCTGTTTGGCTGTTGTTTGCATTCCAGAAGTGTTTGGCTCAGTGGTTGATTTTAGATCTGAAGACGGCCTAATTCATTTCATTCCAACCACAACCATACAAATACGTGATCTGCGAGGGTGGTTTGATAAGTCTGATAAATTTCCACGAAAGAACGGAACATTTTTGTTGTGCCTTCAGTGTTGGTAAGCTTGATTATTCCAAGGATCATATACAGAACGTCAACAATGTCCATGTCTACAGTCCATTGTTGACAGCCGTCAAAATTTATCAGTGTGTCGACTGCGATTAAATCTAACGAATTTTATTTGAATCGTTCGACTGCCGCACAGATCAAAACAGGGGTGGATGAAGTTCACGCGGACTCTGCACTATCATTGAAAACCATTACTGTTGGATTAATGAATTGAAACGTGGTCAGGCCGGCCGAAGTGGCCGTGCGGTTAAAGGCACTGCAGTCTGGAACCGCAAGACCGCTACGGTCGCAGGTTCGAATCCTGCCTCGGGCATGGGTGTTTGTGATGTCCTTAGGTTAGTTAGGTTTAACTAGTTCTAAGTTCTAGGGGACTAATGACCTCAGCAGTTGAGTCCCATAGTGCTCAGAACCATTTGAAACGTGGTCAGACAAGCACCGAAGACAATGCGCGCTCCGGTTGTCCAACTGAGGTCTCCATAAAAGAAACCATCGACGTAATCCAAAACACAGTAATGTAAGACCTCCGGATTCGTGAGATTTCTGAGAGTGTAGACATCTCAACAGATCAAGTGCATAATATCCTGCACGGAGAACTGGCTATGAAGAAGCTATGTGCGAGGAGGGCCACGATTGCTCGCAGTCGACCAAAAGCGTATCTCGCATAACATTTCAACACAATGTCTGGAGATGTTTAATCGCAATCCCCGCAAGAATTTGCGCTGATTTGTGACAATTGATGAAACGAGGATCCATCATTACGTTGGAGTCAAAACGGCACTCAAAATAATGGACATAGACTGTTGAAAGCGCATCGAAGAAGGCAAAGACCATTTTGTCAGCTGGTAATGTGATGACCATTGTTCTTTGGAACTGCCAAGGAATAACCCTCGCAGATACGTGAGAATAGCTGGACCCTATTAGGCTTCATTGTTGGATGGTTTGAAATTTGCGCTGGCTGAAGAAAGGGAAGCGAAGGCATTCTACTTCCAGTACAGACAAGCCTAGTGCAAACGTATAGACTGAGGAACTCTTTTCTTTTCCTTTTAACTCATTTTGAGCGCGCGTGGTTGTGCGTGCGCGTACAATAAAAAACTGATTGTACCGTTTCAACAAGTACGACGTATTTGTCTAGCCCCGAGGCAGTTGCTCCTGTAATGCAGAAGAACCTAACAAACCCGTGACATGGGTCGGGGAGCTGTCTTGTACCGGCACCTTGATACGCGTACTACGACGTAGCTTGGTTCTGCCTGCCTCGGGCGTGGGCGGGCGCAACACCCGCACTTCCTGCTCTGCCGCCGCTCACGGGAAACATTAATTTCTTTAGTGATTACAGGTGGAAGCATTACGAGCCAGCGCAGGCAGGAAATGCTGACCACCTTCAACTAGCAGCCATTTAATTGTCTGCCGTGAGCTCCTGTCCGCTTCTTATAAGCCTTGACCTCGGCGACGATAGGACATTACAGCTCTAAACGCCCTTCCTCCATATTGCGGGTCTTACTTTTAATTGTATTTCTTACAGTCGACCTAATATCTGAGCAGCTTTTCCAGATAAAATGAATTAATACTTATTAATATTACAATGAAATGAACACCCTTAGCTGCTTACAGGCGTTGACATACGACAACGGGGACAGATGAAAATGTGTGCCCCGACCGCGACTCGAACCCGGGATCTCCTGCTTACATGGCAGACGCGCTATCCATCTTTTTTTTTTAAATCTCATTTTGTTCGCTTTTGTTCGTTGCATCTGCTCGGGGCGGACGTCGTAAGACAGCCGTTTAGGTTCGTTGTTGATCGATTAACTCAGATTTTTATTACAGAGGGCTGACAACCCTCTGACCGAACACGCTGAGCTACCGTGCCGGCATTGAGCCACCGAGGACACAGATGATAGCGTGACTGCAGAGATTTATCTCTGGCACGCCTCCCGCGAAACCCACATTCTCAGCGTATTGTCCCGCACTACATTCGTAGTGCCCCCGCTCATTATACTCATTACTCGTGGCGCGTTGCCGATTCCCGTAAGATTTCGGGCTCTGTTTGTGCATTCGCACTGAAGAAGAAGATGGTCAAATGGCCGGTGAGCCTTAACTATATATATACTAAGATGGACATGTCCGAAAGAACAGATACCATCTTAGGATATACTTATTAATATGTCTGCAAGTAGAGGTCGTTAGTCGAAGAGGAGAATGAAGGTGTCCCTCATTTTCGACGGATGTTCGAAAGATCAGAAAAAAGGCTCACTGTGTACAGTCAGGTGACAAAAGCCATGGGATACCGACGTACATATATACAAATTGTGGTAGTACTGTGTACACAAGCTATAAAAGAGCAGTGCGTTGGCGTAGCTGTCATCAGCTGATGCACGCGAAAGGTTTCCGACCTGATTATGGCCCACGACGGAAATTAACGGACTTTTTACGCGGAATGGTAGTTGGAGCTAGACAAGAAACATTCCGTTTCGGAAGTCGTGAAGGAATTCAGCATTCTGAGATCCAGAGAGTCAAGAGAGCCGAGAATACCAAATTTCAAGCATTACCTCTCGCCACGGACTGCACAGTGGCCGACGGCCTTCGATTAACGACCGAGGTCAGCGTCGTTAGCGTACAAATGGTTCAAATGGCTCTGAGCAATAGGGGACTTAACATCTTTGCCGGCCGCGGTGGTCTCGCGGTTCTAGGTGCGCAGTCCGGAACCGTGCGACTGCTACGGTCGCAGGTTCGAATCCTGCCTCGGGCATGGATGTGTGTGATGTCCTTAGGTTGGTTAGGTTTAAGTAGTTCTAAGTTCTAGGGGACTGATGACCACAGCAGTTGAGTCCCATAGTGCTCAGAGCCATTTGAACCACTTAACATCTTAGGTCATCAGTCCCCTAGAACTTAGAACTACTTAAACCTAACTAACCTAAGGACATCACACACATCCATACCCGAGGCAGGATTCGAACCTGTAACCGTAGCAGTCCCTTGTTCCGGACTGCAGCGCCTAGAACCGCACGGCCACCGCGGCCGGCCGTTGCCGTACAGTTGTCAGTGGTAGTAGGCAAGCAACACTACGTGAAATGACGACAGAAATCAATGTGGGAGGGCGGTCAGAGGCGCCATGTCACTAATCGTGCGGCCCCTCACGCACGAGGTTCGAGTCCTCCCTCGGGCATGGGCGTTATTGTGGACTTTAGCGTTAAGTTAGTTTAAGTAGTGTGTAAGTCTAGGGACCGATGACCTCAGCAGTTTTGTCCCTTAGGAATTCACACACACAAATCAATGTGGGACGTACGATGACCGTTCGCGCAGTACGGCGAAATTTGGCGTTCATGGGTTATGGCAGAAGACGACCGACGCGAATGCCCTTGCTAGCAGTACGACATCACTTGCAGCGCCTCTCCTAGGCTTGTGACCATATTCGTTGGACACTAGAGAATTGGAAAACCACATGTTCGAGTGTGACGCAGACCCCATGAAGCCATACACTCAAGTTGTAACGGTGTGGGCTGAGTGTACATGGAATGGACCGGGTCCTCCGGTCCAACAAAACCGATAATTGACTGGAAACAGATATGCTCGGCTACATGGAGAACATTTGCGGCTCTTCATGCACTTCATTTTCGGAAACAAAGGTGCAGTTTTTATGGATGACAATGCGCTATGTTACCGAGCCACAGTTGTTCGAATTTGGTTTGAAAAACATTCTGGACAATTCGAGTGATTGATTTGGCCACTCAGACCGCGCCACATGAACCCCATCGAACATTTATGAGACACAATTCAGAGGTAAGTTCTGTACAAAATCCTACACTGGCAACATCTTCACAATTATCGACGTCTATAGGCAGCACGGCTAAATATTTGAAACTTCCTGCCAGATTAAAACTATGTGCCGGACCGAGACTCAAAGTCGGGACCTTTGCCTTTTGCGGGCAAGTGCTCTACCTCCTGAGCTACTCAAGCACGACTCACGCCCCGTGCTCACAACTTTACTTCTGCCAGTACCTCGTCTCCCACTTTACAAAAGCTCTTCTTCGAGCCTTGCAGAACTAGCACTCGTGAAAGAGGATATTGCGGCAGCTCTGATGGTAGAGCACTTGCCCGCGAAAGACAAAGGTCCCGAGTTCGAGTCTCGGTCCGGCACACAGTTTTAATCTGCCAGGAAGTTTTATATCAGCGCACACTCCGCCGCAGAGTGAAAATCTCATTCTGGAAACATCCCCCAGGCTGTGGTTAAGCCATGTCTCCGCAATATCCTTTCCTTCAGTAGTGCTAGTTCTGCAAGGCTCGCAGGAGAGCTTCTGTAAAGTTTGGAAGATAGGAGACGAGGTACTGGCAGAAGTAAAGTTGTGAGCACGGGGCGTGAGTCGTGCTTGGGTAGCTCAGGAGGTAGAGCACTTGCCCGCAAAAGGCAAAGGTACCGACTTTGAGTCTCGGTCCGGCACATAGTTTTAATCTGGCAGGAAGTTTCAAATATTTAGCCGTGCTGCCTATAGACGTCGATAATTGTGAAGATGTTGCCAGTGTAGGATTTTGTATAGAACTTACCTCTGAATTGTGTCTCATAAATGTTCGATGGGGTTCATGTGGCGCGGTCTGAGTGGCCAAATCAATCACTCGAATTGTCCAGAATGTTTTTCAAACCAAATTCGAACAACTGTGGCTCGGTAACATGGCGCATTGTCATCCATAAAAACTGCGCCTTTGTTTCCGAAAATGAAGTGCATGAAGAGCCGCAAATGTTCTCCATGTAGCCGAGCATATCTGTTTCCAGTCAATTATCGGTTTTGTTGGACCGGAGGACCCGGTCCATTCCATGTACACTCAGCCCACACCATTACAACTTGAGTGTATGGCTTCATGGGGTCTGCGTCACACTCGAACATGTGGTTTTCCAATTCTCTAGTGTCCAACGAATATGGTCACAAGCCTAGGAGAGGCGCTGCAAGTGATGTCGTGCTGTTAGCAAGGGCATTCGCGTCGGTCGTCTGCTGCCATAACCCATAAACGCCAAATTTCGCCGCACTGCCCGAACGGATACGGTCATCGTACGTCCCACATTGGTTTGTTTGTGTGAATTCCTAAGGGACCAAATTGCTGCAGAGTGAAAATCTCATTCTTCCAACGACTTGCTGAGTCCGTGCCACGTCGAGTTGCTGCACTACTCAGGGGAAAGGAGTTCCGGCACGATGTTAGGAAATATCCAATGACTTTGTCACCTCGGTGTAAAAAGAGCTACAAAATGGTGACAAATTGCTCACTTAACGTACATAGCTCAAGTGGGCCGTCCGTAAATTTGAGACTGAGGGGGAGAAGGACTGCGTATCGCCGCTACGAAAGCGCGCGGCAATTTGTTGTTCTGGGACACGGCGGCGAGGATTGCCGGGAGCGGCGCGACGCACAGACTTAACTCCCGAACGGAGGATTGCTTGCGCGACCCCGCGGCGCCTGCCTAATAATTTATCCGCATTGACCTCGGCGAGAGCTCCTCCACTTGGCGGGTGGGTCAGCTGCTCTATTTCAGCCACTTGGCGGTCCTCGTTTAACCGCAGAGATTGTCAGACGCCGGAAGGCCACTCTTCCAATTGCCGCAGCAAGTCTCCGTACACTCAGAGGAGGATGCGGCTACCACTATTCCGCTATCATTTTCCTGTATTTCATGTTTCCCTGTAATCACCGTTAGTGGTACGGGGTGACACCAAGCCTCTTGTTGTAGAGTATGTTGTTTGTTGTTGTGGTCTTCAGTCCAGAAAATGGTTTGATGCAGCTCTCCGTGCTACTCTGTCCTGTGCAAGCTTCTTCATCTCCATATACCTACTGCAACCTACATCCTTCTCAATCTGCTCAGTGTATTCATCTGTTGGTCTCCAACCGGCCGCGGTGGCCGAGCGGTTCTAGGCGCTTCAGTCCGGAACCGCGCGACTGCTACGGTCGCAGGTTCGAATCCTGCCTCGGGCATGGATGTGTGTGATGTCCTTAGGTTAGCTAGGGTTAAGTAGTTCTAAGTTCTAGGGGACTGAAGACCTCAGATGTTAAGTCCCATAGTACTCAGAACCATTTGAACCATTTTTGTTGGTCTCCTTCTATCACTCTAAAGAGTGGTAGAGAATACGCTACGTTAATTTTGCACACTTAAAGCCGTGTGCCAGAGCATACGTACGTGAACACGTATTTTTCAAGTATAGTGTCCATCCGACTGAAACTACCCGCGCACTCATCAAAAATCGATTCAAAGTTTCAACCTGTCGCCAGAGTGGCCGTCACGAAATTAGAAACCTCAAGGTCACACCCGCTACCTGCAGTCCACAGGTGCTAAGTGCTGTCATTCGCCTCCTTCATAGCTCTGTTGCAGTATGTAAGCGCCAAGTGTGGTTTCAGTCTTCCGTGGAACGGTGCATTGACGTGTGTTTTGTTGTATGCGGAATGCATGAGCGGGCCCTACATCTAGTGTTACTCCAGCCGGTGTGCGTAAAGGGCGAGAAGACATTCGAAAACAATCTAAAATCATCGTATCGAATGTACTGAAATTTTTTTACTGATCTGGCTAACGGTGAAGAAACCATGAGTAATATAAATGTTGCGCAAGTTCGTGAAATGAAAACAAAAGCTTATTGTATTTCGGAATTAAGAGTGCAGTAAACTCGACATAATCTTTAGATGTGAGTATATGGTTTGGTTCTGTGTCGTCAACAGGTTGAAGTAACAAATTATTTTTCTTAAATGTGTTTTGTGACGTAATTATTTCTTTTTCGTTGTAGCGGGCAAGAATTTTATTTTGGAAAGTACTCCTAGACTAAAAATAGAGACGTCTATAATTTCTTTCGGAATTGTTACCAACATTTGAAATTACCACTAATGGCATTGCTATGAGATGGTGAGATGACCGTGAAGTGCCTATTTTCGTGACGGCCGCAATAGTACATCTACGGGGTGATTTTTTCCACCGTGTACGAACTCCACGGATTCTTATAGATGCTGCGGTCTGAACCGCGCGACCGGTACGGTCGCAGGTTCGAATCCTGCCTTGGGCATGGATGTGTGTGATGTCCTTAGGTTAGTTAGGTTTAACTAGTTCTAAGTTCTAGGGGACTAATGACCTCAGAAGTTGAGTCCCTTAGTGCTCAGAGCCATTTGAACCAAAAGTTTTTGTTTTTATATCCTTTAAATACTCCAAAGTTTTGTGTACGTAGTTTTCCTCATACTGTATATTTTCTCAGTAACTACTGAACACCTCACGAATCACATCACGAGAAAAATATTTCCGGCATGGTTTGACTTTCAGTTATAAAACACAAGGAAGGTTAGGGTTTAATGACCCTTCAACGACGGAGCACAAGCAAGGTTTATTTTTGGGGAAGAAAATCGGTTGCCCTTTTTGAAAGAAATCGCTTAAGGAGTTTACAGAAATCACGGAAAACCTAAATCTGCCTAACCTTTCAAGTGTACGCTATTTTGATTAGCACTCATTGATTGTACACAGCACTTATTGTACACAGCAAATTTGTTTTTGTAATACACTAATGATGGACAAAATAATGGACGCAGTTTTTTCTCGATCCTATGGTAATGAAGAGCCATTTCCTTCGACAGTGTTTTGCTGTTACGGTATTTTAATATATGGCATAGTCATACCAGGGTACTTCACCTATGTGCAACATATCTTCGCTATGTCGTGTGAGACGGGGGTACATGGCTGAATTTCAAAAAAGGACTGATTGTTGCGCGAAAGTGGGCGTCTGTTTCATTACATTCAGTGAATCGACAGACAGCATCTAGTCCAAGCGGTTTCTTTGAAGAAACTACCAGTTTCGGTTTTATGTTTATCTTCACGTGACTACATTCAGTTTCGTCTATACACGTTCATGTTACAGTCCAATATAGATCGAGTTTCCTAATAGAAATTACATATCTGGCTAAAAAGTAGCCATTTGAAGCACCATATTCTTTAATTCACACACTAATTCCACATACAATGTTAAAAAACTGTGGACAAAACATAAAATCACACCAACGTGTTTACGTTCGAATACAGAATTTGACATATTAACAGAGCAGGTGCAGACCACGGCACACATCCAATGATCCTAAATGACAGTACCCTAATGTATCATCAGTATCCAGGGGTAGTCTATAGAGCTCTGTAACAAGTTTCAAATTGCTGTGGGCCCACAAAATTTTCCACTTTCAGCATTATCAATATGTTTGTAATTCCACTTTTTAATACCAGTATGTTTTTGTTTACTGCTTCCTATTAGATGCACCTGTTGAGTAAGCTGAATCACGAAACAGATGTAAAATCGACCCAAAGTTATCCAGGCGCACACACACACACACACACACACACACACACACACACACACACACACACATACTCTGTGCTCTGCCTTGCTAATGTACTTCTTAGCAACATTAACAACTCCCTTCCCTGTTCCATTCGCTAATGGAACGAATAGAAAACGACTGCCTATATGCTTCCGTACTGGCCCTAATTCGTCTTGCCTTATTCTCATGATCCCTTCCAGAGATACACGATGAGAAGCAGTAGTACTGTTACATAGTCAACATCGTATACCGGTTCTCTAATTTTACGCAACAGGTTTCCGCGAGAACAACATCGCCTTCCTTCCTACAGCCTCCATTTAAGTTTACTTTTCGTTTCTATTGAACTTATGGGTAGACTATACCGATCTATTGGTTTTGTGGTAACGAATCTCTTCGGCATTATCCGTTACGCCCATTTCATCAGTACCCCAAACTTGGAAAGGTACTCTAAGAACTAGTAGACCCTTCACTGCGATTTCTTTAACATTATAAGCGTTACATTTTCTCATAATCTCTCCAATAAATCTGTCTTCCATTCGCCTTCTTTCTACAGATGTAACGTGTACGTAGCATTTAATGTCGATTCACATTATGAGTATTAATCATCCTGACGTATTTACCCAAGGTTACAGGTCCCAGTATTTTAGGAGTATTGTTGTAATCAGCTACTGTGTGGCTCTCTTCTCTTATTTATCGGTATCGTCTCTTTTTTGGTAACACATAGGAGGCTACCATTCAGCAACGATAGGGATCCTATTAGGCTTCTTTGTCTGTGTTTCTTGTGGCGTCTCTCACTACAGTTAGTTGAGCATTTCCGTGACGCCCCCGCGCCGACCGAGCAAACCCGTGACTAAGCGCACAGTTCTTCTGTAAATCTTCCGTTAGTCCAACTTTGCGAGAGACCGCAACTGACAAACGATGCTTGAAAATTAATCCAACAAGGTTTTTGCAAGCTATCTACTTCGTAACTGAAACAAAGTAGCGACCACGAAGAAGCATTGTATACAGGATGTTCATTGTATACAGACAAATAGTATTGTCCCAGTGTTGTATTCTCGCAACCGCATAGTTGTCTTCGCACGTTACACATGATGGAGCATTTGAGGTGACCTTCGTTGCCGGTGGTATGTTTTCAAAAATTATCTACCACTGACTAACCTCTCACATTACTCACTTTCACTCCACTACGACATACGTTCATTAGAATCTATATTTAGAGTTATACTGAACTGTTGCAGTGGTTTAGGTCTTTTATCATACTATATAGTGAACTCTCCAAGGAAGCTAAAATTTGTCTGTTGGGTACTAGAATATAATTTGGTTAGCAGTACCATATACCAATATGATTGATAAGTACCCTCTGCATTCTCTGAATTTTGTGCAAATGGATTAAAATTCTCCGACTTTAAACGATATAGTTCATTTCCAAACGCTCCTTCGTGTCGGGGATGAATTCAAACGCTCTTCGGCCATCACCATCGTCGTCCCATTCCCTCTGTCTGAATTTCACCCTGGAGTTAACGTCCCATTCCCTCTGTCTGAATTTCACCCTGGAGTTAAGTAACTGAGTCTTAATTTGTAAATCTGCCTCCTTTTGTCCTGTTGCCCTTTTATAAACTAGTCGCTTTCAGAGAGTACACGGTTGCTTTGAACGGCTTCGAAATCTGCGTGTGATATAGTATCGGGGCCCTGTGACGTCACGTTGAGAACTGGAGTAGTCACACGATAGTTTGAAACTGCTGGCAGCCGTAAATATCCCCAGACATCAGTTTCCTGAAGCACTGTAACACAATTCACAAAAAAAAAAAAAAAAAAAAAAAAAAAAAAACTGGAAAATATCACGTTTGAAAATCAGAAGATGTCAGAATGCTTTTAAGTTTAAAACGTTTCAAGAATGTAGGTGCGTCCGTAGAGTAAAATAATTGCTCTCATGTTTTTTTTATTTCAGTCTATTGTCATTTATCTATGTAACGATTACCGGATCGTTGAAATTTCGAACATGTTCAGGTCACTGCAGGTGCAAAACAATCCTTCAGTTTGTGTCCAGTGCGCAGCCTTCATATGTCAGACCGGTATGGTACTACTAACTGCGTAGTATTACGATACCCAACAGATGATAAATCCAGACAAATTTTAACTTTCCTGGATAACAGGACTTCTGGAGACTGCGCTAAGCACATGAACTGAAGGATTATCTGCAGCTACAACGATCTAAAGTTATACGAAATTTGAACGAAACTGGCATGATTATACAGATTAATATAATACACTGCAAAAAAAATACTAGAATAATAATCGGTAGTCGCAGATTAGAGTGCCGCTCCCAACAGCAGACAGGCGCGTTTTCTCTGGTGTTTCGTTGGGTATTTGGATGACGGGAAGCTCGGTTTTTTCCCCGTTAGGAACTAAATGATGTTCAAAGCGCAATTCATGTGCCGGTTCGATGCAGCGGTCCCAAGTTAGTCTAGTGCGATATTCATTTTATCGACAACCAGTGGCGTAGCAGCGACAGCATCGCCCTGACCCGCACTCGCTGCTGCCATCATACAGCAGCACTACTCATTCGCTGCTGGAGTACTGGTTTTCTTCCCGTTTTACTGTTCATGTTTAAACATGTCACTAAGAAATATTGCACTAAACTAATCTGGGACCGCTCTGTCGAATGGGCACGTCAAATTCTCATTTAGGAATCATTTTCTTTGTAACGGGATCAAGCCAATGCTTTCCATCGACATAGAGCGTCACAAGAAAGACGTGATGATTAGCATTTGTTTGGGATGACTCCAGTTACACAGTGCAAAAACGGAATTACAGATACCTGCCGAAACATCAGAGAAAACACGCCAGACGTTTCTTAGGGGGGACACCCGGTATATTTCCACTTGATATCATACCAAACTTTTATACAAGAATTGTAATCGCAAAGACAACAGTTCGAATCTCAATAACTGTAGCCTTTTTAGTGTTGTTTTAATTTCATATTTATTAACAAATGGAGACTTTTATTAATAAATACTCCCCCCCCCCCCCGTCGGAGATTCGGGGTCCTCCCTCGGACATGGGTGTATGTGTTGTAACTCAGCAGTTTGGTCTCGTAGAACCTTACCACAAATTTACAAAATTTAAAAGATTACTACACACCGCACTAATGCTGCTGGTTTCTACATAATGTGTATATAGTGGGGCATATATGCACCAGAAAACGTCACAGAATGTAGACCAACATTGTTTTCTGGTATGTCAAAGCCTTCTTCAAATATTATGTGGAAAATTTGGTTCAAATGGCTGTAAGCACTATGAGACTTCACATATGAGGTCATCAGTCCCCTAGAACTTAGAACTACTTAAACCTAACTAACCTAAGGACATCACACACATCCATGCCCGAGGCAGGATTCGAACCTGCGACCGTAGCAGCAGCGCGGTCCCGGACCGAAGTGCCTAGAACCTTGAAAATTTGTGTGCGATATTTGATGTTTCTCATTGTCTGGGAGAATAAAAGTTTTTTGCTACTGATATTTATAGTTTTTTCCATAATTGCCATTGTGCTGAAATTATTTTAAAATTAAAAATTTAACTATGAAAATAGTAGGTTCACATTAAATATGTATCAAGTTAGAATTTTTTCTAGTGAAAATGTATTATTTATCACAAAGGAGTAGTTTTTACATCCAAAATAATCTTTAACCATGCAAGGGTTAATGGAATCGATGTCCGTGCGCTGACCTTCAGATCCCACCAGTATGATGTGGGCAGTCCGTCAGGTCTCCTTAGTTCTCGTCAGCCAGATTACAGTGTGCCTCGGAGTGGGATCAATTGATTCCCAATTTGAAATATTTGGAAATGGATCTTCACCTCCAGCGTTCGTCTCATGACGAAGAGAAAGCTCTCGAAAGCGTGATCATAACCGGATGATTGTACCTGCTTTTAACTTATTTCTGGGACAATGTCGGACACTTTCCCATACATATACACTAAGGTGGCAAGGTCATGGGATAGAGATATGCTGCCGGCCGCGGTGGTCTAGCGGTTCTAGGCGCTCAGTCCGGAACTGCGGGACTGCTACGGTCGCAGGTTCGAATCCTGCCTCTGGCATGGATGTGTGTGATGTCCTTAGGTTAGTTAGGTTTAAGTAGTTCTAAGTTGTAGGGGACTTATGACCTAAGATGTTGAGTCCCATAGTGCTCAGAGCCATTTGAACCATAGAGATCTGCACCTACACAGATGGCGGAAGTACTGCATGCAAAAGGTATAAAACGACAGTGCATTGGCGGAGCTGTCATTTATACTCGGATAACTAATATGATAAGGTTTCCGACGTGATTATGGCCGCAAAACAGGATTTCACGGACTCTGAACGCGGAATAGTAGTTGGAGCTAGACGCATGGAACAATTTTGGAGGTCGTTAGGGAATTCAGTATTCCGAGATCCACAGTGTGAAAAATGTGTCGCGAATACAAAATTTCTGGCATTACCTCTAACCGCGATTATGCACGGGCCGACGACCTGTATTTATCGACCGGGAGGGGCGCCGTTTGCGCAGAGTTGTCAGTGCTAACAGACAAGCAACACTGTGTGAAATAACCGCAGAAGTCAATGTGGAACGTACGACGAACGTATCCGTTAGGGCAGTGCGGTGAAATGTGCGTTAATGAGCTATGGCGGCAGACTACAGACGCGAGAGCCTTTGTTAGCAGTACGACTCCACCAACAGCGCCTCTCCTAGGTTCGTGACCGTATCGGTTGGACCCTAGACGAATGGAAAACCATAGCCTGGTCAGATGAGTCCCGATTTGTTTGGTTGATTTGTGGGAGGGGGCCAAACATCGAGGTCATCGGTCTCACTCCCTATTTTAGTTCTTAAGAGCTGATTGTACGCCCGACTGTGGCGCAGACCACACGCAGCCATGGACTCAAGCTGTCTACAATGCTCTGTGCAAGCTGGTAGTGGCTCCATAATGGTGTTGGCTATGTTTTCGTGCCATGGACTGGGTCCTTTGGTCCATCTGAACCGAACATTGACTGAAAATGGTTATGTGCGGCTACATGGAGACCATGGACTTCATGTTCCCAAATAACCATACAGTTCTTATGGATGACAATGCGCCATGTCACTGGGGAATACGGCCGGAGTGGCCGAGCGGTTGTAGGCGCTTCAGTCTGGAACCGCGTGACTGCTACGGTGGCAGGTTTGAATCCTGCCTCGGGCATGGATGTGTGTCATGTACTTAGGTTAGTTAGGTTTAAGTAGTTCTAAGTTCTAGGGGACTGATGACCTCAGATGTTAAGTCCCATAGTGCTCAGAGCGATTTGAACCATTTGAACCACTGGGCAATTGTTTTTCGCGATTGGTTTGTAGAACATTCTGGAGAGTTCGAGCGAATGATTTGTCCACCCAGATCACCCGATGTGAATCCTATCGAACATTCATGGGACATAATCTAGAGGTCAGTTCGTGCACAAAATTCTGGACCGGCAGTTACAGACGGTTAGAGAGGCAGCATGGTTCACTATTTCTGCAGGGAACATCCAACGACTTGAGTCCATGCCACGTCGAGCTGCTGCACTATGCCGGCAAAAGTTCCAATTAGATATTACAAGGGTGAGTCAAATGAAAACCTTAAATTTCTAATAACAAGTGGAAATTTCGCGCCGTTATCCTGTAAGTTGGTAAGCGTGCTACAAACAGCGTGCAGAATGGCCTGTAGGTGGCAGCTTAGTGCAGATGCACACATACCGTCGCAATTTCAGTATAAAGATGGCCCCTCCACTTGCGACTTGCACCAGGGAAGAACAACGTTCCGTTACTCGGTTTTTGCATAGTGAAGGAGTGAAACCTAGTGAAATTCGTCGACGAATGAAGGTTCAGTACGGTGATGCATGTTTGTCACAGCAGCAAGTCTACGAATGGAGTAGGAAGTTCGCAAATGTTGTGACTTCAGTGGAAGATACTCCTCGTCCAGGTCAGGCACAACGAGTTGTGACTCCTCAGAACATTGCAGCAGTTGAAGCCATAGTGAAGGAAAATCGCCGAGTAACACTAAATGACATTGCGGCATGTTTACAGATTAGTCATGGGTCAGTACACCACATTGTGCATGATGTGCACCAGTTTCACAAAGTGTCTGCGAGATGGGTGCCACGGCAGCTTATTCCTGAAATGAGAGAAAGACATGTTCATGCTTGTGAAGAACTTCTTTGGCACTCTGAATGAGAAGGTGATGGCTTCCTTGCAAGAATCGTTACTGGGGACAAAACCTGGGTTCACTTCCACCAACCGGAAACGAAGAGAGCGAGCAAGGAATGGCGCCATTGCTCATCACCAAAACCAAAGAAGTTTCGAACAGAACCATCAGCAGGGAAGGTTATGCCGACTCTCTTTTGGGACGAAAAAGGCGTCATTTTGGAGCATTACATGCCTAGAGGGACCACTGTCACCAGTGTATCATACACAGATCTCCTAAAAAATCATCTGCGGCCTGCAATCAAATCAAAGCGACGTGGATTGTTGTCAACAAGTGTCCTTTTGCAACATGATAATGCAAGGCCCCACACTGCCTGTACAACAGTTGCAACAATCACAGACCTGCATTTTGAGTGTCTTCCTCATCCACCATACTCACCAGACCTTGCCCCAAGTGATTTCCATATGTTCAGATCACTCAAAGACGCAATGGGAGGAAAGAAGTTCCGTTCTGTTGAAGAGGTACGCCACGCTGTGCATGAGTGGTTGCGCGGACTACCAAAAGAATTTTTTTCTAAAGGAATTTATGCATTTTGTAAGCACTGGAGGACTTGCATTGAGCGTGGGGGAGATTATGTTGAAAAGTAATACACCTTTGTACCACTTCTGCGCAATAAATAATATTTTAAAAAATATTTGAGGTTTTCATTTGACTCATCCTCGTAGAATGTATTCCATGACATTTGTAATTATAATTGTATGTGTGCTTTGTGAGGCTGTACTCGCTAGCTTATGCATTAGACGTCCTTTTTCAGTCGCGATATTTATGTGATAAAGAAAATCTCAGCTTTTGAACGAAGTTCCCGCCACGATACCGGCCGGCCTTTCAGGCGGCAGCCCAGAAGCTTCGTGTACACGCGGCGAGGCTGGTGCGCCTAGGGAGCGCTGCGTTATTCGGCGCTGCGGCGGCCGGCCCGGGCCGTGTCCTAGAAGCGCGAGGCGGCGGCGCTGCGCCGCGGAGCCGGCAACAGCGCGTCTCGCCGGCCCGCCGGCCCGTCTAGCCAGCCGCGGCCCCGGTCGGGGAATCGAACCCGGGCCGCCGCCGCCGCCGGCCGGCAATTTGGGCGCCCGGACAACCGGTCGGCACACTTTCACCTCGCGCCGGGCCTCGACCCACGGCCACCGGCCGCCTTCCTGCGCTGCCAGCTCGCGCCACTAAATGTCGCTACTTTGTAATCGCTCGGCCAGCCGTCACATACCGCAAGGAACGACACCACAGTCTAACGTAACAGCCGCGACACTCACTGCTGTAAAAGTTGTTACCGTTTGACAGATGAGCGACACTAGCGCTCCACGCGGCGAGTAAGCTTGTAATGGTACTTGAATTACGCAACCATTACGGCACCTCACCTCAACCTCTCGATACGAGCAATATTCTACTGTGTTTCTGTAGAATAGTTGACATATTTCTGTGACAACTTTCAGATTTGATTTCATCAATGTAGAGGTACTTCGGTACATCGGTATGTATACAGGGTGTTACAAAAAGGTACGGCCAAACTTTCAGGAAACATTCCTCACACACAAAGAAAGAAAATATGTTATGTGGACATGTGTCCGGAAACGCTTACTTTCCATGTTAGAGCTCATTTTATTACTTCTCTTCAAATCACATTAATCATGGAATGGAAACACACAGCAACAGAACGTACCAACGTGACTTCAAACACTTTGTTACAGGAAATGTTCAAAATGTCCTCCGTTAGCGAGGATACATGCATCCACCCTCCGTCGCATGGAATCCCTGATGCGCTGATGCAGCTCTGGAGAATGGCGTATTGTATCACAGCCGTCCACAATACGAGCACGAAGAGTCTCTACATTTGATACCGGGGTTGCGTAGACAAGAGCTTTCAAATGCCCCCATAAATGAAAGTCAAGAGGGTTGAGGTCTGGAGAGCGTGGAGGCCATGGAATCGGTCTGCCTCTACCAATCCATCGGTCACCAAATCTGTTGTTGAGAAGCGTACGAACACTTCGACTGAAATGTGATTGATGCTAGTACTGTAGAGCAATGAGTCGCATGTCAACACAAGCACCGAAGTCAACATTACCTTCCTTCAATTGGGCCAACTGGCGGTGAATCGACGAAGTACAGTACATACTGACGAAACTAAAATGAGTTCTAACATGGAAATTTAGCGTTTCCGGACACATGTCCACATGACATCTTTTCTTTATTTGTGTGTGAGGAATGTTTCCTGAAAGTTTGGCCGTACCTTTTTGTAACACCTTGTATATTGCAATGATATTATTCTTATGTGTATTCTTTCTTTTGTCACTATGATCTTTGACGTACTTGCAACTCTGATTTTTGGGCGCATAAGCGGTTATTAGAGAGTCAAGCTTTGGTCATCATGTTAAAAAGACGCAAATTGTAGTCAGTTTATGAAATGTGAACTTAAACAGTGAGGAAGATATTTTCGAGTATGTTTTGTATTGTGAAGTCATGTTTTGGAACGAGTTACGTGATATTGCAACAAAAGTAATAAAAAAGAAGTGTAACTTAAATTCGGAGTGCTGATTACCTTTTTACACCACTGTCCTAACTTGCAAAAGTTTAATCTTCAAGAATGGATTATGAAACACATCTATAAAACTTTTGAATAGCGCAGAATAACACCTAGGCCTTTTGCATCCGAGCTTGGAATCATCATTACCTAGATTTTCGACGATTGAGCCATGTGTTCACGAGACCAGCGTGGGAAACACGAAAAGATGAGTGCCTAGTTTATCCATTCTTTCAAGAAATGACTTTATTAACTGTGCTCTAATGACACCTGCCACATAATATAACTTTGTTGTTGCCCGAAAACGCAATATTTAGCAGCGTGAGCAACACTACAATCATAATTAATTTTTGACCTTTGTTGTGGTAGGGTTGTTAAAAGGTGAACATCAGACACGTCGTAAGCATAATGTTTGTTTTGCATCCATTTCCTACGTACTTTACGAAATATTTGAGTTATTTTCTTGCCTCCAAAGGTTTGTGCTGTATCAGAAGGCATATATGTTTCTAAAAATGATTCTAAAATAAGCGCAAGTATGGACAAAAACCATGAGTCGAGTGGCAAGCTACAACACATTCGTGAAGAAACACTTCTACATCTACATCTACATTTATACTCCGCAAGCCACCCAACGGTGTGTGGCGGAGGGCACTTTACGTGCCACTGTCATTACCTCCCTTTCCTGTTCCAGTCGCGTATGGTTCACGGGAAGAACGACTGTCTGAAAGCCTCCGTGCGCGCTCGAATCTCTCTAATTTTACATTCGTGATCTCCTCGGGAGGTATAAGTAGGGGGAAGCAATATGTTCGATACCTCATCCAGAAACGCATCCTCTCGAAACCTAGACAGCAAGCTACATCGCGATGCAGAGCACCTCTCTTGCAGAGTCTGCCACTTGAGTTTGCTAAACATCTCCGTAACGGTGTCACGCTTACCAAATAACCCTGTGACGAAACGCGCCGCTCTTCTTTGGATCTTCTCTATCTCCTCCGTCAACCCGACCTGGTCGGATCCCACACTGATGAGCAATACTCAAGTATAGGTCGAACGAGTGTTTTGTAACCTCCTTTATTGAAGGACTACATTTTTTTAAGGACTCTCCCAATGAATCTCAACCTGGTACCTGGCTTACCGACAATTAATTTTATATGATCATTCCACTTCAAATCGTTCCCCACGCATACTCCCAGATATTTTACAAAAGTAACTGCTACCATTGTTTGTTCCGCTATCATATAATCATACAATAAAAGATCCTTCTTTCTATGCATTCGCAATACATGACATTTGTCTATGTTAAGGGTCAGTCGCCACTCCCTGCACCAAGTGCCTATCCGCTGCAGATCTTCCTGCATTTCGCTGCAATTTTCTAATGCTGCAACTTCTCTGTATACTACAGCATCATCCGCGAAAAGCCGCATGGAACTTCCGACACTATCTACTAGGTCATTTATATATATTGCATAGAATTGCAGCTTACCTCGTTGATATCAAAAGAATATAAACACACAGATTCACACGTCAGAAGCACAGACATGTACCTCTACATGCAAAAGCGATCGACAGCTCATTTATCATTCGGTAGGCCTACTGTGTTTGTCTTTGTCGCCTGTTGCCACAAGTACGACCTTCATCTTTATATTATTCTAAGTGGGACAAGCAACTGCCAAATAGTGGGTGAAATAGGCTGAAAAAGGGTGTAATGGGCTTATTACATTACATTTCACGCAAAACCAAATATTTGAATAATTTTCAAACAATCTGTCAGTGAACAAGGTGCTAACAAAATAATGTCATCACACGAAGGAAGCACGGCAAATTAAGTGACTAACGGCAGACGAGAATGGAATACATACCAAACATTACGCTTTTGTACGACACGAATAACTGCACTTAATCTAACCACTTCATCGTCAAAGCACGTCTGTGTTGACGATTCACACGAATCTGGCACTGATACATGGAGAGATAAACTGGCTGCTTCTGTGCCATAGGACTGTTTTACAGCTTTATGTGGATTGTCGAATCTTTGTAGCAGTTTCCTCTTCATCGCCAGTTGAGGTGGCTTATTTGGGATGTCAAACAGTGTGAGTATTGCATTCTACACGAGTTTATTATTGTCTGCGTTCATGAAATGGTTTTGTTCGACATGTAGCGAACAAAACCTAATATTATTACACAGGTAAACGGGGTCTTTTTTCATAAGATCTTCTCGTCTGCTATTAACTAGCCATTTTCTGCTCCTAAAACGAAACATTAATAGTTAATACACATGTAGTTTGCAAGTGAATCCTGACGATTCAGTTTTGCAACATGATGTTATATACGTCCCAGGTTCCTTAGGAAACCTAAAAAAAGACGGCTGTGGTGTCTTCTTACTGTTGTTGCTGCAATTTATTGAGCTACAAACGCTCCCACTTGTAAAAACTATTGTAGAAATCAAAATAACCAACCATTATTCGCGTTCATGTTCGCGCCGAACTCACAGTTTAAGTTACTGGCCGCTTGGGGCGCTGCTGGCGCGGTAGGCAACAAAATCGCGACTGTTATGTTAGACTGTGGTGACGTGTCATTGCGGACCCTCGAGCGCTGCGCATGTCACAGCGCACGCACCGCTCAGGTAGTAATACAACACGAGTCACAATCCTTCCGTTCACAACGTGGATGTTGTCTCCCATGCTACCCTATCCCGCCATTTCCAAATAACTTCTGCAGACTAGTTCCATTTGGACCTGCTTAGGCCGGTATTACACAGTTTCTTTGTGAAAGAAAATTTCATTATGTAATAAGGAACTTAAGTTAGGACTTGGTCAAATTTTCTTTGATCAGATTTAGCGCGTCAGAGTTAGGCCTTCGTCAAATTCTCTTTGATCAGATGTAGCACCTCGCCTTAGAATTGATTAAGAAAGCATTCGGCTTCTGTTCACTGCGTGGAGAAATGTAACCGCTTGGAGCGCTAGCATCGCTGCAGCTGTCTGACATCTAATATTAATTAACATGGATTCGAAATTTAGATGGTGCGTCACATCTACAATGAAACTGATAGAAATGTAAGAGGCAGGTGTAGCACTTTGTAACGTGCGGCATCCCGAATACAAAAATAGAATAAGAAGCGAGAGTTGTAAAAACATTGCGGAAGCCATTAGCCGTGAAGTACGGCCTGGGTGTACTCTCGGGGATATAAAGGAGAAAATCTGCAACTTTTGTAGGAATAAAAAAAAAAAATTTTTCAAGATTACTACATACTACAAATAGTCATTTGCCTTCAGGTATTCCCTCTTCAGTGCTTTGTAAATAGTTTCACACGTTTGTGGTATTATTTCCGGCAGTGCGCACTGCGGTATTCGAGTACCGTACTGTTTAGCTTTCTCCTACTGCAAAAACTCGCAGTGTCAAGGTAAGTCTATCTTTTGCAGATATAGCATTCGTGAGGTGAGCGTTCTCCTTCGTAATATGAGTAGCTGTACATCCTAAGGCTTAAATTTCTACTAAATGTTAATGAATTCCTCTTTTTCAAAAATTTTTTTCGTGCTACCTACTCTCAGTTTCATATCATCTGTGCTTTGGCCATCATCAGTTATTTTGCTACCCAAGTAACAAAACTCGGCAACTACTTTAGTGTCTCATTTCGTAAGCTAATTACCTTAGTATCATCAGATTTAATTCGACTACTGAAATGTCCATTCGGAAGTAATTTTCATACGACTTTACGTCATCGACTTGCAGCTCCGGTTACAAATCTTCTTGTACGCCTTTTTCATCTCGCCGACAAACCCACGACTTCACCCAAGTAGGTTTCCTTTTCCTTTTCTCCTGCTCCTCTTCCAAATACAATGACAATGCAACTGCAATGCACGCGACTGTAGATCATAGCAATAAGTCTTCGTCGGTCATTCTGTAGGAACTTTGACGAAATATTTGACGACAGTGTAATACTCCCTTCTGAGCCCCGTCAAACATCTTTCCCACAGAAAATTCGATCAAATTTCTGTGTCAAAAAGAAATTTGATAGTGTCATACCGGTATTGTATTAATCTCTTGGTCTCCCTCTGTGGTTTTTAATTACCACCCTTCCCTCCTTGATGCCTCGCTTTGTGACCCATCGGTCGCCCCTGCTTTTAGTCAAGTTGCCCAATAAATTTCATACCCCCCTCCCCCTTCTCCCGGTTCGACGCAGTAATTCCACATTAGTTACTTGATCTACTCATCTAAACGTGTCCTTAGGATACTTTAGGTTAAGCATTGTGTAAGCTTAGGGACTGATGACCTTAGCGGTTAAGTCCCATAAGATTTCATACACATTTGAACATTTTTTTTCCTCCTCTGTAGCACTACATTTCAGAAGCTTTTATTCTCTTCTTGTCTGACCTGATTTTCGTCCATGTTTCACTTCCATACATCCGTACATGGCTACACTCCAAACAAATACCTTCAGAAAAAACATCCTAAGGCATAAATTTATGCTAAAAAAAATCGGCTCTATCCCCCCCCCCTCTCTCACTCATACACAAACACACGGTATAAACATCAAAAACAGAAGTTATTAACGAACATATACCTCGTTAGGTTGGCAACTAATAGGTGAACATACCAAAGACGATAAACACTTAATGGAGTCGCAATATTTACGCTGTGAAATGAAGTGTTCGACGAAATAGTTGTATCGAGTGACAGAAGAACGATAGTCCACCACAAAACATAGAGAGAAACATGGTGAACAGTGTGTGGATGGCGAAAACATAAAGATGTGAATATAGAACAGTGATAAAGGTGGTAGTGCGACTTCCAGACCAGATGTGAGGAAACGCAAATCAGCAAATTGTAAGTAATTACATTTTTACAAAAAATCGCGAAGTGAACTGTTTGATAAGCTATAACTAACAAAACTGTATCGTTATAGACCCCACTGATGATACCTTAGAACAGGAGAAGGCGAAACGCGTATGGTATAAATAAAATAACTAGCAGCAGGAAAAGGCAGTTTGATTTGCAAAACAAGTATTTATGCTAAATGTTAACAAATTCCTCTTTTTCAAAACTTTTTTCGTGCTACCTACTCTCAATTTCATATCATCTGTGCTTTGGCCATATTCAGTTATTTTGCTGCCAAAGTAACAAAACTCAGCAACTACTTTAGTGTCTCATTTCGTAAGCTAATTACCTCAGCATCATCTGATTTAATTCGACTACATTCCATTACCCTTTGCCTTCTCTGACTGAATTGCAATGTTAACGGCAAATCTGAAAGTTTTTATTCCTCCCTGAACTGTAATTCCCTTTCCACGGAAGGTGGGGCAGAAATCATACAAGGTCAGCATGACTCCGTATAGCTAATGATTTTAATGGGTTGTGACGTCTAGGGGAGACCTTTGTCCAGCAGCGGACGTTGGATGTCTGCTGCTGGTAATGTTCGCTGTATTTATGAATAAAAAACACACATCACTTGGGTAATATTTTGCCAAATTCACTATCTGATCAAGTTTGACTTGTGGGTGACTGTTGATTTCTCAAGGGTGGAATGTAACCTCATACTGGAAGGTGATGATGAAAGAAATCGTCCGTGCACTTTGAAAGAAGCCACTCGAAGGTTCACCTTAAGCGATTCAGGGAAACCATGGGAACCCTGAATTGGATATGCTGGACGTGAATTTGAACCGAATCTGAGTCCAGTAGTATTACACATTGTACTAAACAGCTTTTTCCACAGACAAGATTTAAAGCCTGAAAAGTCTGAAATTCCTATACAATCACACAAAAGAGGCATGAATTAACGCTAGTCCAGAAATAGATTTCAAATACAGTTCGATCCGTAAAACGCAATTATGATGAAAAGAAACTAGCTGAAATAGATCAAGACTTAAAGAGAAATAACACACGGAATTTATATAGAATTTTTTGGAGAAGATATGCCAAAATATCAGTTACCCAATCTCTGTTTTAGACGGCCACATGGGACTGGAGCAAACAATTTTAAATATCTTTTAAATTGTGAATTACCCACAGTCGAATTCACATTTGATAAATCTCAGCCCAACACAGAGTAAGAGCCCTTAACAATAGAAGAAGTTGACAAAAGCAACACGTGAACTTAAAACAATAAGGCTCCAAGGATAGTAGTAGAAATCTGGAAAATAGTGATAACATACTCATGCACAAAATTCATGAAGTTCTTACATAATTGGCTTGAGAAACAATACCTAAAGATTTGCAGTGTTACATAATCCATCCATTACACAATACAGAGGATAAAACTGATATAAATAATTACAGAACGACTTCTTTCCTGTCAGTTATTACAAAATGCTTTAAAAAATTATACTTAAAAAGCTGGAAGCACAAACGCGGCATTCAATTGGCGTATGTCAAGCAGGTTTAGCAAAGGTAAATCATGTGTGGAACAAATTCTCTCGTACAAATCCGAGAGAACACACAAATTGTCATCTCCTTTCTAGATTTCAAAGAAGCACATGATCCAATAGATAGATGCATATTGTTTAAGATACTACACTAGTTTAGACTAGATAGAAAAACAAGGCAATTGATTAAACAGATGTTAACCAATACCAGCTCAACAGTTAGATTCCAGGGTGAAATGTTTAAACATTTTGATGTAAAAACAGAGGTCCGACAGGGAGACGGAGTGTCTCCCTTACTATTCAGTTATGTACTAGAAAAAGTAATTAGCACATTAGAAAAAGAAATAAAAGGAATAGTCATTGACAGAGTACATGAAACTAAAAATCATTTACTATATTTGAATTATGCAGACGACCTAGCGAGACTTTCAAATAACAGAGGAGGGGCCATTAGCCCCCACAAAAAACTACATGAAACAGCAACTGAAAGCGCACTTAAGTTTTTTAATAAAAAAACCCGTTCACGGAAAGTTCTCTTCGATACCTGGATAGACAACGCATGTTTACACAGTTCGGTAAAATATACCAAGTACTAATACCCGAGAGAAGTCATACAACTCTCCTGAGTAAATCGTAAAGCAAACAAAGAGAGAATTATTGAATTACAAAAAGCTTATAAAATTACGTACATGCAATAGGTACAATAAAAAACAAATATCTCTTAATGCAAAATTAAAACATTACATTAGTCAAACCTGCAGCGTATATGCATCAGAGACTGTAGCACTGGAGGTAGATCAATAACTAATGACATAGAAAAAGGAGAACGGGAAAAATAAGGAAAATTTTTGGTCAGGTTTGTGTTGAGGGATCTGGATGAGTCGGAAGTCTCACGAGTTATATCAAAATTTGAAGAAAATCTCCGACACTTGCAGGAAAATAAGATTTAAATTGTATGGCCATCATCTCAGTTGTATGATAATACTCTGACCAAAAGAATAGCTTACCTTGCACACTCAATGAAAGTTAAAAACCATTGGATACGTGAATCTGAAACAGATCGTGAGGAAATAGGCATCACAAAAAAGAAATAAAATAAAAATTCATCAGGATAAAACTGCAATCAAAGCTTTGAGAAACATCAGTCTAAACTTAAGAGATTTTGGGAGAAGAAAGCAAGCACCTCAGCGAAATAATTCAATCGCGCTCCATAGCTGGGCGTAACGATGTAAAATAAAACGAAAACGTTTGTTGTTAGCTTAAGTTACACACTGGTAACACTTCAGTTGAATCAATAGTTCGTGTAATCAGGTATCACTGTTGCAGCTGTATATATTTCCTCTCTCATAGAAAAATTTCTAGTTCGTCCTCACGGTAGTCCATTTGCACCAGACACCAAATTTGTTTTAATAACTATGAACTGTAGCTCCGCTACATGTCGGTGAAAAATGTGGTAATTATGGCAACATTTTTTTGTGTTACTGAAACAGATGCCATGTATTTCTGTGAACGCGGAGTAACCGCGTGGTTTGAGGCGCCATGTCACAAACTGCGCGGCCCCTCCCGCCGGAGGTTCGAATCCTCCCTCGGGCATGGGTGTGTGTGTTGTTCTTAGCATACGTTAATTAAGTAGTGTGTAAGTTTAGAGACCAATGACCTCTTCCCGAACTACTGCTTTTTCTCTAACTTTTGGATCGCCTGGTGCTTTTGTAAACCACTCTAAGAACATGATCGGACGTATGCAGCTGAGGAACCAGCATCTGTTGTAAAAGCAGAGAACGCTCAGGAAACAAGAAAAAACACGATCCAAAAAGTATTTCTATTACTTGTCCCAATCTCCCCAACAAAGTCGTAACACGAAATTCAAGTGAAATACTATACTTACAGAGATTATGCATCAGGTTCTCTTTTGTGACGTCGACAGAGAAAGGTCACGGTTCATCCGACCCGTAGCGCAAGCCTCGAGGCCTTCACCAAGTAAAGGGATGATTTTTCAGTCTGCTTTTGTTCCATACGTCTGCGTCACTAAATTCCCTTCTTCCTATTAGGAAATTTTATATGTTACTGCGTCCTGTTTGTTATTGGGCCGCGTCCGGTTTCAGCTGCGCTGTTATTCACCGACGGTGAAAACATTCACAGCTATTTTTCGATTTGTACGTTCCATTAATTTATGCACGTCGCATATTGCTTGGTATGTTAGCCAGACGTCCGTATTCCGGTCATTGCGCGTCAGTTCGCGGTAGCATATTACAAAATAATGCGAGATAAAAAAGATATTTCGAAACTAAGAAATAAAAAATATATTTCCGCAAGCGGTAAACAAGAGAAACTACTTCGTCATTCGAAGAACTTGCAAAACTGAATGAACACAACGTCTTGCAGTCTGGAGCTGTATGAAAGTTGGTTGTTTCAGCTGAACGACGAATTTATTCTAAAGAAATCGAATCGAATTTACAGTTGTGCTACAGGAGGTCTCTGTATTACCTATAGAGACGTAATTCACACAACTGCGTCCGCAAACACTCTGCAAAGTTTTGCTCTAAAAACTTCTGAAATATGAATTTTAAGAAGAAAATAAGTTCCGTGGATGTGGTGCACTGCTCTGTTAGTGCAACTCGCACAGCAGGAAGTTGTCATGCAGTGACAGAATAATTTCACTGACGTAACACGTTACTGGATTAATCACGTAGTAACTTCTATACCTCTGTTTTTCAATTACAGCTGTAGGGAGATGGCTGAGACTTGATTTTTGCGTGCAATTGGTAATTTCCGTCAACTATATTCTAATTCATAAACTGAATAGTTTAACATCTTTTTGATTCAGTAATACCTGTCCATTTCCCAAATCTTTGCACAAGTCGCATCTGGATCGAACAAAGGGAAAAAACCGTGTTTGAAGTTCGGAAAAGTAAGCTGTAAATAAAAACAGTATGACGTACGCTCTTAAGATTCAGTAGTAAAATGTAGTTAATGTATGTACTATATCTATCGGTCCCAACGTATTAAAGACCGAACGAACCGACGCAGTGGTTAAGACAGAAAATTTTCGGTATGAGTGAGGTTTTAATTTCAGTCCGAAAATCTTCTATTAGATTCTCCTTTGTTTCATTGTACGGCTTTTTGCGAAAGCAGGAATGAATCCTTCAAAGCCCGTGGTCGATTTCGTTCTCTATCCTTGTCCAAATGGATCTGCGTTCCGTCTCTTAACGGCTTCGATGTGGACGGAACGTTAAACTAATATTTTAAAACCACACGCACTAAATTTACTCCTTGCGTCGCTCGCTATCACGTAGAGGTTATTTTCTAGAAGAAAGCTAATTATTTGCGTCCGTGTTTGCTTGAATAATAAAAGCAATTTAAGACGTTGTCGACTACACTAATTGATGTTAGATAGCGGTACAAAGATATTAACAGCGCTTTCAAAAACATGAATCAGATTCTTTTTCTTTTCTTCTTCAGATTTCATATTGCGATTTCCAAATTCCTTGGTTACTATCCATTCTTTGGTGTTCTGGACTCCGACGAATGCAACTTGCCTTCTTTTCGTTCTTGCTCTGCTTAATGTTTCAGTATGTGTGATGGAAGGTTGTAAGTTTGCCACCCGTCACTAAGCAGGCAGATATGTTATTTTTTATTTATTCTGTTTCTGTAAGAGGTGACTGAGGCTTCCATAATTTATTATTAATTTTACTCAGGATATTCGTAAGATATCATCTCCGTAGTCATATTCCGGGGGCTGCTCGTTTGCTTATTGTTGAAATTGTTTCTGTGTAGTCTCTGCTTTATTCCGTAATGTCGACGAGATACAGAACTTCATCATTGCTTATCTGATTACTAACCATCGCTTATCTGATTAGTAAATATTCAGTTTTATTGGTAAATAACGAGCTTATACTTCAGGAGTTAGCTTTGGAAGATATGAAAATTATATTGTCCGGTCAAGATTGTCCGTTAGTTGTTACGCTTTTGTGCAGTTCCCACTGAGGTTATATTTCTGCGTTCAGTGACAAAATGGTGTTATCTTCAATTTAATTTTAACCATAGTAATGTGACTTTATTCAGTACACCATGCATTTCGCACCGTATGGGTCAATCACAAGTGTAAATCGTCTTGTTAGATGATTTAAATTTGCTCTTGAATGAGGTGAAATGCATGTTACTGTTAATGATGTTAGGTTATGAATTTCATAAGTAAAATGCGGAAAATTTGTGCGAAACAGTGAAAAAATAAACAGTGTAAATGTACCACACAATCAAATAAAAGCATTTTTAACTTAAAAACGCTATTTGCTGTTTCGAAAATTTTTTTGCATTTGACTTACCATAACCTAACATGAAACCTTTCCATAACACGTCATTCAAGAGCAAAACTAAATCATGTGTAAATACGATTTCCTGATTATGGACCCACAGAATCCGAAATGCATCGTATATTTAATAAAACAAGAAAATTTGTGACTGAAGGCGTTTTTTTAATTCATATTTCCAGTGTTATCTTCAGCACAGTTTTCACTGCATTTATATTTAGGCATTATTTACATGAAATATTTAATATGAATGTGTACCCAAACATAGGTCACACCGATGAGGTGGCGCAGTGGTTAGCACACTGGACTCGCATTCGGGAGGACAACGGATCAAACCCGTGTCCGACCGTCCTGGTTTAAGTTTTCCGTGATTTCCCTAAATCGCCTTAGCCAAATGCCGGTATGGTTCCTTTGAAAGGGCACGGCCGGCTTCCTTTCCCATCCTTCCCCAATCTATTGTCTCCTAATTTATGTGAGATTTTTGAGCTAGCTTCTATGATCAGCTAATTTTGTTTTAGTTTAGCTGATGTCTGTCACTTCACATATTCTGTTTTTTCTACATTGGTTTTAATTTCAGTATATTGCAACTCTTTTGAACGGGTTTCAGTAAGCATTCAAAACAAATTAATAATAAGCGAAATTATGTGTTAAATACAATTTACGAACAGAAAGAGCCACGCCTCTCTGTTTGTTAAGTAAATTAACTAATAGAGAAAAATAAAGACCATGTTGATTTATGCTGAGTAGCAGTATGAATATGGCCGTAGGCTTCAAACTGTTGTGATAAATTAATGCTGCATTACACCTGTCACTAATTAAAATGCAATACATCTTTACCACTTGGGACGGCAGCAGATTTTCAATTACCTGTCTGGTAACTAAGGTAGTCTATGAAACTTTTTTAGCAGACGGCTGCTTACAGTATTTTTAACAAGACAATGAATCATCAATAAGAAGGCTTAAATGCTTTGTCACATTTTATATACAAGTTGCTCCAATTTGAAACTAACTGTTTAGAGGTGAACACGTTTCTGATTTTCAGACTGTTCTCTAGTATTTTTCTCATTTATTGCTGCCGGCCGGTGTGGCCGTGCGGTTCTAGGCGCTTCAGTCTGGAACCGCAAGACCGCTACGGTCGCAGGTTCGAATCCTGCCTCGGGCATGGCTGTTTGTGGTGTCCTTAGGTTAGTTAGGTTTAACTAGTTCTAAGTTCTAGGGGACTAATGACCTCAGCAGTTGAGTCCCATAGTGCTCAGAGCCATTTGAACCATTTTTGGTACTGATGACCTCAGATGTTAAGTCCCATAGTGCTGAGAGCCCTTTGAATCATTTATTGCTTCTGGTAATTTCGGCCACTTAAGTCTCGCCGTTCTAGTTGGCTTTGCTGGCTGTCACGGCAGCTGTCGTCAGGCAACTGCTAAATACAATCTCGCTAGATAGAAAACTCTCACTTCGAACCCCTTGCAATTTTTCCTTTCAGTTTTTATGCTTTACGTGTCTTTCGGCGATCTTTGTCATGAGACTTAAAAAATAAATATATTTGTTTACTTCAGATGAAAACATGCAATACTACATAAATTAAGAAGAGAGAAATTTAAAAAAGTATGATTGTTTAGGGAAAGCTGTAAGATGTGCTGGTTAAAACATCTAGAAGTGATTTGTGTTATTAACGACAATTTAAACTCTATATGTTACTTTAATGAAACAGACGATGTATTATGCCTTCCGTGCTCCGGATCTAGGACTGAATTCAAAATCGATAATGGATTCGAGAATACTTATTACACGCTGCCGACCTTAGTAACGTATTTTTAGATGCTTCAGGTAAACTGCGAATGAATACTGCCGTTTTAAAAGAATACAGTATAAACAATAGTCATAAATAGTCTCTTTTAAAAACTTTTTTTTTACAAAGACGTTTTTATCGAGCTGCGTTGTGAGGCTGCTCACGTGCATTGCAGCAGTTATTAGGAAGCCACCCATTTTTCTTTAATCACCTCATAGTGACAGACATAGCATAAACATTTTAGACAGTGACCAAAGATATTGTGATCTATAGTGCTGTATGTCTCCCGGACAGAACAACGTTCTGTATGTTTCTCGTTAGATAATTTTATCGTGAATACACAGCGAATGAAAGGAAAACAACCCTATATTCTCACAAACGGATGTAGGAAACCATTGGGTATCAGGCGACGTAATGTGTCCATTGAACTTGATATATTTTCCTTGGCATCGCCAAAGCACTCCTAGCAAATTTTCTGTCTTTAATATGTCATTTGTCTTTTGGATATTAATTACGATTAAAAAAAGAGCAATTGAGGAGGACCAACCTTTTGTCGACCATTAGAGATGGGGCATTAATTTCAACGGAAAAACAATAAATGAAATGTTCAAAAGTGTTGTTCATTGGCTCTCTGCAAATGATCTGCCACTGATCTTAGAAAAAAATATTTCTTTTCTACGAGGCAAGCTATAACATCGGCAGTAACAATACAGCAAGGAGGAAAGGAAGTTTGTAAAACTGATTGCTCAAAATTCCTCGGTGTCCATACTGGTCTGAACTTAAACCAGCATGACACGTTACAGCTTCTCAAAAGCTTGAATTCAATACAATTTGCTCTGTGTGTTTCGGTGATGAAAGCACGATGAAAGCATCCGAAAATTACCGGTTGACTCTTACACAGAAAATTACATCAACCAGCCACTTTTTTACAATGCTATTTATTTATTTAAACAGCTCCATTACCGGTTTCGAACCGACAAGTTCATCTTCAGACGGCTAGTTCACGTTTTACATTAGATTTCGCCATAATGGCGCGGATTCTTCATCCTAAGTAACCGAAACATCTTCCCTTTAATATTAATAATTTGTTTACATCACTTAAAATCGTTGTCAGGCACAATTACAGTTAAATAGACGTTGTCTCACATCTTGTTTTGGTTGTAGGGCACCACCACCCCAAGGAAGTTTCGCCAGGTGGGGAAAAAAGGCGAAATCTAATGTAAAACGTGAACTAGCCGTCTGAAGATGAATCTGTCGGTTCTAAACCGGTAACGGCGCTGTTTAAATAAATAAATAGTATTGTAAAAAGTGGCTGGTTGCTGTAATCTTTTGTGTAAGAGTCAAACTACAGCCACGGGCTCAAAATTTCAGTTTCAAAATAGCATCGGATAATTACCTTACGTTGCGTCCTTCTATTCATTGCTGTCATATGGCATAATTTTCTGGTGCAATTCCCCATGGAGACATAAAGTTTTCGTTGCTGCACAGAAACATGCTGTATAGGTAATACCTGGTGTCCATTTTCGAAACTTCTTGCAGTCACCTGTTTAAAAAAATAGACCTACTAAAAACAGATTCACAGTACATCTACTCTCGTATGAAGTTTGTTGTGAAACATCAGGCACAATTAAAAATAATAGTAATAGCCATAAACGCAACATCTGGAATAAAATTAGCCTCCACTGTCTATAAATTAGCCTTACTCCTGCAAAAAAAGGAGCAAAGCACACAGTTATTAAAATATTTGACTACTTGCCTTATGAATTAAATAATCTGCCAGATCATGAAAGTGTTAAAGGAAAACTGAAATCATTTCTGCTTGAAAATTCCTACCACATACATAAATTTCTGAATATGTAGCATTTATATAAGTTTTCGTCAAACTCCGTCCCACGACTCGATTAAAGTATTTTTGCGGCCTGCATGATGTTACAAATTTTCAGGGAGGATGGAGGAAGGTAAATGTATCAATGACCGAGTCGAAGGTTATAAGCAAAAATCGTTCTGATACCTCTGGCTGCGAAATGCTCATACTGGTATTGTTGTTGCTAAGATTGCAGGGAAGGCAACACTTAGAGGTGACATTGGGCTCTAAAATACATACCTTAAGAGCTATGAAGATTTGTTTAATTGAAGAGAGGTGTTTCACAGTATCGAAGATGAACGAGTGCTCATGGGTCTTAAGGTATGCATCTTGGGGCCCATTATTACTAGAAACTTTTTTCTTGTTTTGGTCCATAGTACCCCGTCTGAAAGTTGCCTACCTTACTATCTTTGCAGCAATAGTACCGGTAACTGTGTTCTAGTGCCAGAGGCATCAGAACGATTTTCGCTTATAACTTTTGATTTGAGATTTTCCGTACGAGGGTCACTTTACCTCAGGCTGTTCTCCTTCGTCCTTGCAAGTTTGTAACATCATCACGAAATCACCCTGTATTTGCAACAAGGAATATAAAATTAAATTAAGGCTACTGTAATACAACGCAGCGAGTAAAAGAAAAATGACATTCTGGACATTAATTTTGGTAAACATCTGTGATCGTCTCTCATACTGCGTAATACATTCAGATACAAGCACTGTTATTAATCATCCGCTCACACAGACAAACGCAGCAACACTTCGACAGGCCACTGCAGTGTCACAACTTTGGTGTCACCGAGCTTGGCAGAAATCTGAAACAGAACAGTCGATACGAATCCGAATGATGCCAACTTTTAACTGTACGTACTTGGTTGCCGGCGGCCAACTTGTTACGCCCTTACTATAGCTAGTGAATTGCGACCTAACATACTAATTTAAGAACGTGACCGATTATAGGATCGGTATATATGCAACCCGAGGTGCTGCCACAAGAAGTCAGTATTAGCTCTTGAACAACAAAGTTTGACGATCGCTGATGTATATCTCTACATAGAATAAAAATTGTGAAAACTCTCCAAAGAGACTTTTAAACCAAACAAGAACCAAGAGAGACATATTCCTGGGATCTGAAATATACAAACCTGAATGACAAAAGTTGTGATGCAGCATACAAGGAAACCAAGCGAGGTGGCGTAGTGGTTTGCACTACCGCTGGGCCCAGGCTCCTTGCCGCTAACGAAATGATTGCTTTTGCTGACATCATTTGCAATAGCGACTGCGCAAATTGACGGTACCTCGTACGGAAAGCAAGAGTAGCTGATGCTACTGAGGACTCGGCCGCGAGCATTTCCGACTACTTCTTGGCATTCAGACAGGCAAGGATGCTGTCGATTGTTGCATACGAATGCGAAATACCTGCATTGTGCGTTTCCGCAAAGTGATTTTTACGCCAAAATTGTGATCGTTCGGGAGGACGACCGTTCAATCCCGCGTCCGGCCATCCTGGTTTAGGTTTTCCGTGATTCCCCTGAATCGCTCCAGGCAAATGCCGGGATGGCTCCTTTGAAAGGGCACGGCCGACCTTGCTCGTCCTTCCCTAATCAGATGAGTCCGATGACCTCGCTGTTTGGTCTCGTCCCCCAAACACCCGCCCCCCTCCCCCCCACCCCAAATCCAAAGCGTTTCCGTGCGCAAGTAATACATCAGGTGTTAAAACTATAAAAACATCAGACCACATTCGCAGAGCACTTAAAGCACCATAACCATCATCGGACGAAATCCTACCAACTTAGCACAAAACATGAAGGATAAATAACCACAACAAATGCCTTGTCCCAGTGCAGGAAAATTACCACATCCAGAAAGCCATTGCAGTGAACTAACAGGCGATAAACGACCAGTCACAATCAACACATACTCATTGCTAAACGTATTAGAATAAATGGCAAGGTGAAAACGAACAGTATCCATATATACACCTAACCATACTAAACAAACACACACACACACACACACACACACACAGAGAGAGAGAGAGAGAGAGAGAGAGAGAGAGAGAGAGAGAGAGAGAGATAGAGAGAGGGGGGGGGGAGGGGAACAGCATACAAAACATCACATGACGTAAATTCAGTGTTTAATTCATACTGCAGTGGGAACGAAATTTCGAACGGCAGTAAGCAGAACAACAGCCCACAAACTAGAATAAAAACAAATGTAGACCAGCATCTACGAAATTAAGTATAAATTTAAAATATTATTATATAACTGAAAATCACAAAGTGCCAGAACCATTAATAGCCTCAATGTGCAATATCCAATATGTAAAATAAAATATAGCGGGCAATAAAAATTTTCCGTTCGAAGGTCGCTCAGACCACAATCAGGCGAAATCACCGTGAGCAACATCCTACGGACGCACCAGGTTGAAGTTACCCATTTGGAAAAACACCGTGCCCTGGAGCGTAAAGAAGTCCGTAAGTGCCTGCTGCACATTCTTTTCCGACAGGACCTAAATGCCTTTTTTAAAGGACCGAGGGCGTGATAATCGCTTGTGGAGAGATCAGAACCATAGACAAGGTGCTAGATTACCCAGTTGAGTTGGCGTGACTTCTCCGTTACAGCTGCGATATGGGAAACAGTAGCGAACTTGGCGCACCATACCACAACTGTTATTTTCGACAGACATGGTGCCCCGTACACACATTATTATTCTCCGATGTATGTTTCCAGTGTTTGTCCTTCGGCTGCCAAGAAAAGAGTAACTGCATGTTGGTCCTGTTTGGACGCAAATGGCTCTGAGCACTATGGGACTTAACTTCTGAGGTCATCAGTGCCCTAGAACTTAGAACTACTTAAACCTAACTAACCTAACGACATCACAAACATCCATGCCCGAGGCAGGATTCGAACCTGCGACCGTAGCGGTCGCGTGGTTCCAAACTGTGGCACCCAGAACCGCTCTGCCATCCCGGCCGGCTGCTTGGACGCATTTGATAATAACGTCGTCATAGTTCACGTTTCCGCTTTTACAGCACTCACGTCGGAAAGACACGAACGCCACACTAATCCCTTGCTTCCATGTCTGTGCATATACAGGGTGTTACAAAAAGGTACGGCCAAACTTTCAGGAAACATTCCTCACACACAAAGAAGGAAAATTTGTTATGTGGACATGTGTCCGGAAACGCTTACTTTCCATGTTAGAGCTCATTTTATTACTTCTCTTCAAATCACATTAATCATGGAATGGAAACACACAGCAACAGAACGTATCAGCGTGACTTCAAACACTTTGTTACAGGAAATGTTCAAAATGTCCTCCGTTAGCGAGGATACATGCATCCACCCTCCGTCGCATGGAATCCCTGATGCGCTGATGCAGCCGTGGAGAATGGCGTATTGTATCACAGCCGTCCACAATACGAGCACGAAGAGTCTCTACATTTGGTACCGGGGTTGCGTAGACAAGAGCTTTTAAATGCCCCCATGAATGAAAGTCAAGAGGGTTGAGGTCAGGAGAGCGTGGAGGCCATGGAACTGGTCCGCCTCTACCAATCTATCGGTGACCGAATCTGTTGTTGAGAAGCGGACGAACACTTCGACTGAAACGTGCAGGAGCTCCATCGTGCGTGAACCACATGTTGTGTCGTACTTGTAAAGTCACATGTTCTAGCAGCACAGGTAGAGTATTCCGTATGAAATCATAATAACCTGCTCCATTGAGCGTAGGTGGACGAAACTAAAATGAGCTGTAACATGGAAATTAAGCGTTTCCGGACACATGTCCACATAACATCTTTTCTTTATTTGTGTGTGAGGAATGTTTCCTAAAAGTTTGGCCGTACCTTTTTGTAATACCCTGTATACGCGCATGGGAGTCACGGTATATTGCATATACGCTGCAGTAGCGCCCTCAAAAGAAAACTTTTTGACTGCCCTTATAGCATAAGAACAAATATGTATATATTTCAGACTACTGACAGTGTCTTTAGAATAATGTAGGCGAAACGCCTATAACACGAAAATTTGGTTTTATTCGGTTGTAATTAGCGGATCAAAAGTGATAATTTTCGGCATAGTAAATTAAACCTTATTAATGAAAGAACCTTGGCATCCATATGTAGTGAAGTAGGAAAAAACCATGTGCCTTTTGAATCAGGCTGGGCAGACCGAGTACTTGACCCAGCCGAAGACGTAAGGAGGCGACATGAGATTTGGTAGTCCCTAACTCAAACGATGTGGCTGTCGAGAAGATTCAAGCTGTTTTATTCTTTGTAAAATCCAGTTCTTACCGAATACTGGTACTGCGCTTTTACGCTCTGTATGCCACACAGAGGATACAACGTCGGTGAAGGCGGGATATGAAATTGAGTCACTAACTGGTTCGTATCTCTGTGTCAGAAACAAGTGCGTAAGCGTTCAGTTGACAAAGAGGGCTTCGCATTTCAAAATATTCTGTGAGACTTGCGCGAAACAAGCTAGTACTTCACCCCAGCTGGTGAAATATATATGCTGCGACGTTCTCTTTAGACCTTGCAGCACTTGCTACGTCCACTTTAATGGCGTTTAACAAAAACACCAAAAAACAAATACGGATTTTTTTTGTGCCTCGGAAAGACTCCGTGACTAATTATGAATAAGAGCATTCATTAAAAATATACTTGTTGTGTGTAGGACGCGGTGTCCTCGCAGCCGGCGCCCGGAGATCCTTTACAGCATTGTTTTTATCCCCCGTGGCTGGACATTAGCGGATGAAAAATAGCGCCGGAACGTCACGAGGGTTTTGTGTCACATCGCTTACCCCCGCGCTTCTCATATCCGAAAATGCCAGCCGTCATATTTCAAAACGCGCGCACCGCTGCACCGCGGGGGACACACAGTTCCGCCTGCCAGCGCACGTTTCGCCCCCCGTCTCGCGCCGGACGGCCGCCCACTCCTGTGTTGCGCTGCTCACTGTTTACGTTGCACATTGCGAGGCCCTACACCCGAATTGCTGCTGATCATGATTTCCTATCGCCGGTTAGAGCAGTAGCCGAGCAGGTATTTCGCAAGAAAATGCAGAAAGGCTAGAACAAAGTTTGCACTCGGAGTTATGAATGGCGGCTGTTTTTCTGTGTCCATAAAGACAGGATAATGCCTATAACAAAGAGAAAGAGGTCGATAGCATCCGTTTATAATATATAGTAACGAACATCCGGAGCACACTACGTAGTTGAAATCCGTGGCTGTGGATCGTTTTGCTTAAGGGCCAATACTGAATTGTAGGCCGACACGTCCTTTTGCTGGGAAGGGGGGGGGGGGGTGGGGGGGGGAGGGGGGGGGAGTGTGTAAGTGGCCACCCAAAGAGAATTTCAGTTTCACCAAACCATGATTACTGATAGAAGCTTACCATTACGTTTTAAGTCTACATATAATAAGTGAAAAAGAAAATAGTATATTGGAACTACATGCACTTTTCTGAAGGCTTACATAGTGACCAATGTTCCCTTGCTAAGCGGTTACTGCGGCAGTGCCATCGCAACAGAATCCCATGTTTGTTTTTCCTATTTCCGGGCACATTTTCTAGGTACCTTCATGTCATAGTACACAAAACGGGTCAGATCGTTGTTGCAGAAGCAACGAAAAAAGCATGCCAAATTTAAAAGAAAACAAAATGCCCAAGATTTGCAACGTTTTACGGAAGTTCGAAATATGGCGCGTATTTCAATGCGAGATGCTTGTAATAATTTTCACAACGAAATTCTGTCTCGAAATCTGGCAGAAAACCCAAAGAGATTCTGGTCATACATAAAGCACACCAGTGGCAAGACGCAATCAGCACGATAACAACGGTGAAGTCACTGATGACAGTGCCACTAATGCAGAGTTATTAAACACGGTTCTCCGAAACTCCTTCACCAAAGAAGACGAAGTAAATATTCCTGAATTCCGATCAAGAAAAACTGCCAAGATGAGAAACATAGAAGTAGATACCCTCGGAGTAACGAAGCAGCTTAAATCACTTAATAAAGGCAAGGCCTCCGTTCCAGATTGTATACCAGTCAGGTTCCTCTCAGAGTATGCTGATAAAATAGTTCCATATTTAGCAATTATGTACATCCACTCGCTAACAGAAAGATCCGTACCTAAAGACTGAAAAATTGCTCAAGTCACACCAATACCCAAAATGGGAAGTAGGAATAATCCGCTGCATTACAGGCCTATATCACTAAAGTCGTTTTGCAGTAGGGTTTGGAACATATACATTATTCAAACATTATGAAGTACCTCAAAGAAAACGATTTTTTGACACATGGTCAGCACGGTTTCAGAAAATATCGTTCTTGTGAAACACAACTAGCTCTTTATACTCATGAAGTAATAGTGCTATCGACAGGGGATGTCAAATTGATTCCATATTTTTAGATTTGGCTCAAATGGCTCTGAGCACTATGGGACTTAACATCTATGGTCATCAGTCCCCTAGAACTTAAAACTACTTAAACCTAACTAACCTAAGGACATCACACAACACCCAGCCATCACGAGGCAGAGAAAATCCCTGACCCTTTTTTAGATTTCCAGAAGGATTTCGGCACCGTTCCTCACAAGCGTCTTCTAACCAAACTGCATGCCTACGGAGTATCGCATCAATTGTGCGACTGGATTCGTGATTTCCTGTCAGAAAGGCCACAGTTCGGAAAATTAATCGAGTAAAACAGATGTAATATCCGGCGTTCCCCACGGAAGTGTTATAAATTATCACAAAGGGATAGAATGGCGGATGATAACTTTGTATATAAAAGGGTTTATAAGTCAGTTTTATCTGTCGTATTACGTGTGTTTTTTGGAAGTAACTAACGCTGATTCTGGTGAACTCCTTGGCCACTTTTCCTGACGAATAGTGCGATCTCTTTTTCAGATTGACCATCATGTCGGCATCAGTGCTCCACTGAAACTATCAAACTGAGTAAAATAACATGGAACCACATTCGGAGGACAAAAGACGTTGTTCAAACTTTGACGTTGTTCAAAAATTATTACTCTCCTTACAAGTAAGATAACAAACGTAAAGTCTCACATGAGACGACCTGGCAACAGTGGGATGTATATTATAAGATGTGATCACTTATAGGCAGACAGCAGCCCTGTTAAGGGCAAAAATATTACATGCTACAAACATATAACATATTTAAAGATGACCGTCCCTGCAATGCGCACGTGATGACTGGGTGTTGTGTGATGTCCTTAGGTTAGTTAGGTTTAAGTAGTTCTAAGTTCTAGGGGACTGATGACCATAGATGTTAAGTCCCATAGTGCTCAGAGCCATTTTTGTAATGCGCATTCACGAATGCATGTTACTTCCGTTTGACATTTATACCATAGCAGCTGATCGATGTTAGTTACACACGTTCGCGAATTGCAGGCATTGGAAAACAAACAATTAACTATTCCCTCTCTCATTTTTGTTGTAACCCGCGGTGGCCGCGCTACATGCCACTCTCCCCTGACTTAAGCCACAAACTTTACTTACCTCTTGGCCGCATTCATCAACAATTACAAAATAAGCAAATATTAAAATATTGCTGTCTCTGTATTTTTGCTTGTTACTGAACACGAAAGACACGCTCCTAAGGAGGTCTTAGGGTTGTTGACGTTTTTGGATCCTGCTGTTAGTTCCTAGAAGCATATTATGAGATACGACTGAGAACTGCGGGCTGAGCGAACACTATGCGGCCCGCGGGCCGTATGTAACGACTACTGGTTTAAATACTTGGAGGTAGTAGTGATATGAAATTGGACGATCACACAAAATAAGTATTATGGAATGGCTCTGGAGAGGTGCAATACACCTGTAAAGGAAATCACCTACAAGAAGCTTGTCCGACCAATTCTAGAGTATTTTTCCAGCGTTTGGAGTTCCTGTCAAGTATTGAAAACAACAGACACGAATGACATCAGAGATGCGTTGCTGGGATCGTAACAGATCGGTCAGCTGACACGTATGTGTAATAGAAACGCTCGGAAATCCTTGGAAGACAGTCGGCATTGTTTTCGCCCGCGCTCATTGGGCCAAATTCGAAGCAGATACGCCGGTTTTGTCCGAAAGTTCTGATGAGCGTTGCTCTAATTGTATTGCCCTACCTCTAACAGCCTTATCGATGGACCTCACACATTTATCTTATCTTTTGCAATTGGATTGTTGTATGATAAAGTGAGACTGATAATGAATTAGCGTCCTTAATCAATAACTCAATTCAGGTACATCGTTGTAATATACAGGGTGTACATAAACTCTGGGAACACATTCAATTATTTATTGTTCAGGAACTAAACATTGTACAGATGTCATACATATTGCATTTTGAAGAGAAATTCTGAAAGTTTTTTTTTTTTACAAATATTCGATATGCGAACCATGAGTGGCCCGGAAGACGCCAATACGGTAATCGAAGTCTTGCCATACCCGTCCTAGCATGGCATCGTCGACTGTGGCAGTCGCTTCCCGTATTCTCTCCCGGAGCTCTGCTACATCACGTGGTAGAGGCGGTACGTACACCATATCTTTAATGCGTCCCCACAGAAAAAAGTCACATGGAGTGAGATCTAGTGATCGGGGAGGCCATTTCATGAAACAGCTGTCCCCTTGTGTAGCACGGCCATGTTTGCGACTAGCGCTAACTAACGGCAAATTGCCAAACTACGCTGTGGCGGTATACATAGAAGAAAAACATTTTCAAGGTTTCTCTTCAAAGTGACATATATATGATATCTGTACAATGTTTGGTTCTTATGCAATAAATAATTGAAAGTGTTCCCGTACTTTATGTACACCCTGTATTTGGATATATCGTCGTTTCCGGCCAGTTGTAAGCAAGTCTGTTTGAAGGCTGACAGTGATATTACTATCAACAGAAAACGTACTCAGTAGTCAAGGGGGAAGGGAAAACCCAACCAGGCATCTGTCCAAAGCTGTTAGGTGCCCAAATTTACTGATCAGCGTTGCTCTAGTTCAGCTGACCGGGAAAAATATTAGTCACACTTTTAAATGAACACTTTGTTCGCTACGGATCGCTGTTCTAGGTGCGGAACTGCTACCAGGGAATGTGACCCTCCATCGCTAACGCAAGTTAAGGCACTGAAGTAACTTACGTGTGCCATTAGATTGAATGAAATCAGCACAGTGACATAGGTCGATGTGGAGCTATCGTGTTTGGTCACGTCCATGATCACACTGTGAATGGAGTTGCACGGTTTGTTGGTGTATTAACGGGGATAGTCCTACGCGTCCACAAGAAATGACATACCAGTAGCAGCCCATGTACCAAGGCGTAAGATCCTAACCGGCAGCGGCCGAAGACGAGGGTGAGACCCACTTACCGAGCGATCATTCCGAAGTGAACAGTATGCTATGGATATTTGGAGTCTGGTGCTTAGCATAAGGCGATTTCTTCAGAGCGGCACATAAAGCAGCAAGTGTTTAATTGTCCAGACACAAGCAAACTGGTAAGCAGATGACTGGAGGGTGTAGTATGGTCCTAAGAGTCGCGATTTTGCCTCGTTTCAAATGATGCAAGGCAGTGACGAGGCGAACACGGCACGCGCCATAACCCGATTTCCCAGAAACTTCGCACAGTGGAAGTGGAGCCAAAATAAGCGAACACGCGTTTCGACTTATCCCTAGCTACTCGACCGTTTCCGAGAAAATGACCGTCAAAGTTTTCGACGTAATTTAGAGGCCTTTTAGGTCCGACTTGTAGCATAGTAGCTATCGTCGCGGCCTCTGACTTTTGCGTCCCAGCCGCGGGGAGTGGCCGTGCGGTTAGAGGCGCCATGTCACGAATCGTGCGGCCCCTCCCGCCGGAGGTTCGAGTCCTCCCTCAGGCATGGGTGTGTGTGTGTGTGTTGTCATTTGAGTAAGTTACATTAAGCTAGTTTAAATAGAGTGCAAGTCTAGGGACCGATGACCTCAGCAGTTTGGTCCCTCAGGAATTCACACACATTTGAACACTTTTTGCGTCCCGTGTTCGAAATCCGAATATTGTTTTTATTTATTTTATTTTTTTCATCTATCCACCCCTGCCAGTAGAAGGTTACTACAATAATGTTTCTTATAAGCTGGGCATGCAACGGCGTTCTATTAATTGTAAAATTGCCACTCGGTTTCACAATAAGTGTCATACATTTATTATATAATATGAGTGTGTATAATATTTTCAGCGGTTACAATCTTTTTAAAAACACATATTCTTATATTTTATTCTTATCTTTATTCTTCAGCCAGATTTGGTGACTTCCTTTAAATGATACCGATCGCAGAAACATTCTGAACATAGAAATTCGGAACACCAGGAGCTTCGGATGAAGGCAGCATCGCCATAGCGACATTTCGTAGTTTGAGACTCACATGGGAAAGAAACGTCGTTAACGTTGCTGAAGATTTCACGTGTTGGCAGAAGTTTTGCGGCAAACCACACATAACGGATCACTTTTCCTACAACTGGCGTTTGCAGTTGATTATGAATCGAGATAAACTACAGGAATTTCACCGCAAATATTTTCAAATAATTTTTCCACTCATTGATTGTTTTTCTTTTCTTTTTTAAATTCACTCACCAGACACAGAATTAGTAGACGAATAAGGATGACGTTATTTCAGCATGCATTGGACAGGATTCATGTAGTAATCTTCTATGGACATGGGTAGATAAATGAAAAAAATAAAAATGAAAATAAAAATAATTACCTGGTCTCGAACACGGGGTGCAAAAGTGTGATGTCGCTACGATAGCCACTGAGCCATCACTTCAGCTAGGCTCTTTGCTCGCTAAAGGGCATATAAATTGCCTCAGAAACTTTGACCATCGTTTTCTTAGATATGCCGATAAGCCGAGATACGCGTTTGCTTGTTTCGACCCCTCTTCCACTGAGAGGAGTTTCTGTGAAATCGGGTTATGGCACTTGCCGTGTTCCCCTCGTTAGTGCACAAACGGCTCAATTAAGAGCTGAACGCACAGTGTGTGGGGTGTGGAGTTCACGCTGGTTGTGACTGTGTTGTTTGGGGGTGTTTCTCGTACCATGATGTGGGCCCACTCATTCAGCTGCCGCAAACATGAAACAGTGTCCCTATCTATCAGGAAGTTTGAAATCAGCACACACTCCACTGAAGAGTGAAAATTCGTCAGGGAAACAATCTATTACGCTTCAGCTTTGCCATGTATCCAACAATATCCTTTCTTCCAAGAGTACTAGTCTGCAGATGAACTTTCGCAAAGTGAAGGTAGGAGGTGGATAGCTCAGTCAGTAGAGCACATGCTCATGAAAGGCAAAGGTCCCACGTTCGCGTCCCGGTTCGGCACACAGTTTTAACCTACCTGGAAATTTCAGTTAAACGCACACTCTGCTGCAGAGTGAAAATACATTCACGATCCAGGATATTTATTTCAAAAATGAAGCGTTGCTCTGTTTTCTACATGTTCTGATTAGTATACTGCGTGCTCTCTGCCTTCCAACATGACAACAGCCGTGTTCACTCGATCGGCCGCCGACGTCTCCGGTTTGACACTGCCCCGAAATTTGGTAGCTGTATGGGATCTAACCATCAACGAGTGGCTTGAGCTGGATGCGATTTATCTGAAGACACTTCTGAGATTTCTTTTTCGCCAAATAGAGGCAGTTAAGCAGAGACGTTCATGAAAAACACAATCCACAATTTTGAAGATACTGCAATGAAATTGTGTACCACGCTTTACATTAAATTCACACAGTTACTGTTAGGTTCATTGCATTATATATTTTAACTTTTTAAAATGAAATTTGAAAACTTTATTTTCAAAAATAATGTACGTAGCTTTTTCTCAGAAACTATTCAAGGGATTTCCACAAAACTTTGTCCGTTTAATCTCTTTGCATATAGTAAGCTTCTCTCATCTGTTTTTTTACTATATCGAATAGGACGATTTTAATAATTTTACAATTATAATTTTGTAAGTATAGTACACGTTTCATGCAAATTTCCATGAAATTTGCCCCGTGTCTCAGCTTACACTCAGAATTTCAGTAGTTACTCCTGAGACATTTATTGAGTTTATAGAAATAAATGTAAAAATTTCATAATTTCAACCGTCATATATTCTGAGAGAAAGATGCATAAATTAAAACATAATTTTCAGGAAATGCAATTTAAAGTTCATCTTAAAGATTTTTTTTATGTCACCTCTTCAGATTTGTATACAGGGTCCTCTTTTTTTCAGTGCTTCTCTTCTGGTTTCTTGTTTTCTGCCTTTTTTTCTTTACTAGCTCTTCGGATGATTTACCAACTGCAGAGAGACGCCGTAAATCTATTTTTCTCAAGATGTCTTCATCGAAATTTCCTATATTAAAGCCCATTCCCTCCGTTCCTACCATTAAATAAAGAACTGCATCATAAGTTGCAATTATGACAATTGTAGCAGTGGTTTTAGGGCATCGTTTCCATATGAGTGAATTTAGAGACTCATTTGGATTTTGGGTTTTGCCATGAACACACTTTTTTTAGAAACTGAGGATCGGCCAGTGGGCTTAGCAACATCCGGGATACAATTTGGAAGCCTCTCCTTGTGAATGTATAGGTTGTTATCCCTCTGAGCCTGTAGATATTTACACCAGCTAATGTGGCATAGATGGTGAATGGAATGTGGAAATATGCAGCCCATACTGGGCTTTTCATGTCACTTACGCTGGATAGAATCTGTCTGACAGTCTTGCCATAATACATTTGAAGAATACCTATCGCTTTCATGAACAAAGCAGCTAGTTTGTCATTGTTTTTTTATAAGATACGGAACTGTCACAGATGATCTTTGAAACCAAAGAATATATATATACAGGGTGGTCCATTGATCGTTGCCGGGCCAAATATCACACGAAATAAGCGTCAAACGAAAAAACTACAAAGAACGAAACTTGTCTAGCTTGAAAGGGGAAACCAGATGGCGCTATAGCTGGCTCGCTAGATGGCGCTGCCATAGGTCAAACGGATATCAACTGCGATTTTTTAAAATAGGAACCCACATTTATTATTACATATTCGTGTAGTACGTAAAGAAATATGAATGTTTTAGTTGAACCGCTTTTTTCGCTTTGTGTTAGATGGCTCTGTAATAGTCACATATGGCCCACAATTTTAGACGAACAGTTGGTAACAGGTTGGTTTTTGAAATTAAAATACAGAACGTAGGTACGTTTGAACATTTTATCTCGGTTCTTCCATTGCGATACATGTACCTTTGTGAAATCATTTCTGAGAAGGCATGCTGTTACAGCGTGATTACCTGTAAATACCACATTAATGCAATAAATGCTCAAAATGATGTCCGTCAGCCTCAATGCATTTGGCAATACGATTAACGACATTCCTCTCAACAGCGAATAGTTCGCCTTCCGTAATGTTCGCACATGCATTGACAATGCGCTGACGCATGTTGCCAGGCGTTGTCGGTGGATCACGATAGCAAATATCCTTCAACTTTCCCCACAGAAAGAAATCCCGGGACGTCAGATCCGATTAATGTGTGGGCCGTGGTATGGTGCTTCGACGACCAATCCACCTGTCACAGAATATGCTGTTCAATACCGCATCAACCGCACGCGACCTATGTGCCGGACATCCATCATGTTGGAAGTACATCGCCATTCTGTCATGCAGTGAGACATCTTGTAGTAACACCGGTAGAACATTACGTAGGAAATCAGCATACATTGCACCATTTAGATTGCCATCGATAAAGAGGGCCAACTATCCTTCCTCCCATAATGCCGCACCATACATTAACCCGCCAAGGTCGCTGATGTTCCACTTGTCGCACCCATCGTGGATTTTCCGTTGCCCAGTAGTGCGTATTATGCCAGTTTACGTTACCGCTTTTGGTGAATGACGCTCGTCGCTAAATAGATCGCGTGCAAAAAATCTGTCATCGTCCCGTAATTTCTCTTGTGCCCAGTGGCAGAACTGTACACGACGTTCAAAAATCGTCCCCATGCAATTCCTGGTGCATAGAAATATGGGACGGGTGCAATCGATGTTAATGTAGCATTCTCAACACCGACGTTTTTGAGGTTCCCGATTCTCGCGCAATTTGTCTGCTACTGATGTGCGGATTAGCCGCGACAGCAGCTGAAACACCTACTTGGGCATCATCATTTGTTGCAGGTCGTGGTTTGACGTTTCACATGTGGCTGAACACTTCATGTTTCCTTAAATAACGTAACTATCCGGCGAACGGTCCGGACACTTGGATGATGTCGTCCAGGATACCGAGCAGCATACATACCACACGCCCGTTGGGCATTTTGATCGCAATAGCCTTACATCAATACGATATCGACCTTTTCCGCAATTGGTTCAAAAATGGCTCTGAGCACTATGCGACTTAACTTCTGAGGTCATCAGTCGCCTAGAACTTAGAACTAATTAAACCTAACTAACCTAAGGACATCACACACATCTATTCCAGAGGCAGGATTCGAACCTGCGACCGTAGCTGTCGCTCGGTTGCAGACTGTAGCGCCTAGAACCACACGGCCACTCCGGCCGGCCGCAATTGGTAAACGGTCCATTTTAACACGGGCAATGTTTGACGAAGCAAATACCGTCCGCACTGGTGGAATGTTACGTGATACCACGCACTTACACGTTTGTGACTATTACAGCGCCATCTATCACAAAGTGAAAAAAGTGATCCAACTAAGAAATTCATATTTCTTTACGTACTACAAGAATATGTAATAAAAATGAGGGTTCCTATTAAAAGAACGCAGTTGATAACCGTTTGACCTATGGCAGCGCCATCTAGCGGGACAACACTAGCGCCATCGGTTTTCCCCCTTCAAGCTAGACGAGTTTCGTTCTTTGCAGTTTTTTCGTTTGATGCTTATTTCGTGAGATATTTGGCCCGGTCACTATTAATGGACCACCCTATATATGTAGTATTTTTCGTTTGATGCTTAATTCGTAACATATTTGGGCTGGTCACTATCAATGGATCACTCTATGGTCCATTGATAGTGACTGAGGTAGTATTGAAGTGTTGCTTTTTTAAAAATTATTTTTCATGCATTTCGGATTCGATTTCGGCATTGGAATTTTGGAATCTTCTTGTTTCTGAGTTCTACAAATAAATAAAAAATGAATTGAAAATTGACATTTACGGTCAATGTCATCTACATCTCCCCTTAACAAGCCAAGATATGATGTTGCAGGAAATTATCGTGATGTCGTGTGGAGGGGACTAATTACTAAATCGGTGCCCTTATATTTTGGCGTTTCAAAGACTGCCGTAGTAAGCTATACAGGGGATTGTTCGGTATCTACTGCGACGTGGTAAGCCAGCAGGCCAGATCCACGCGACGGTGCTGCTTTAAAGAAAGAGAGGAAGCAAAGCGGAAAAAGACAGTGTAGCGTGGCGGGGCTCGTCGGCCGGGACGGTCGCATCGCGTGGGCGGCCGTCCGGAGTTACGAGCGCCGGCGCCCGGCGTCCATCAGGCAGACGGGCGCGCGTGATTGCTCGATCGGCCGTCCCGCGACGCCTCGCCTGTTCGCTGAGAGCCCCTGGGCCGTCCTAAACGCCGCCCCGCCGCCCACCGACTCAGCCAGCGCCGCACTGCAGCGCTTCATCGCCGCCCCTCTCCTCCTCTTCAGCTTCTCGACAGCGCGACTCACCCAGGACGGCTGTCAACTAACAACACTCTCTCTCTTTCCTAGGCTTCATCCCGACGTACGGGTCTGCTGTTTACTATAATTTGGCAAATTTATTTTATATTTATCTTCGTTGCCAAATGCTTTTCCTGTCGTCAGAATCGTCAATTAACTTCACTTAAACAATTTGCTCCCACCACCTGTCTGTAATATCTACGAACTTTGTTCCATGTCTTATCGTATTTTATTCTACTGGCCATTAAAACTGCTACACAACGAAGATGACGTACTACAGACGCGAAATTTAACCGACAGGAAGAAGAGGCTGTGATACGCAAATGATTAGCTTTTCCGAGCATTCACACAAGGTTGGCGCCGGTGGCGATTCCTACAACGTGCTGACATGAAGAAAGTTTCCAACCGATTTCTCATACACAAACAGCAGTTGACCGGCGTTGCCTGGTGAAACGTTGTTGTGATGCCTCGTGTAAGGAGGAAAAATGGGTACCATCACGTTTCCGACTTTGCATAAAGGTCGGATTGTAGCCTATCGCGATTGCGGTTTATCATATCGCGACATTGCTGATCGCGTTGGTCGAGATGCAATGACTGTTAGCTGAATATGGAATCGGTGAGTTCAGGAGGGTAATACGGAACGCCGTGCTGGATCCCAACGGCCTCGTATCACTAGCAGTCGAGATGACAGGCATCTTATCCGCATGGCTGTAACGGATCGTGCAGCCACGTCTCGATCCCTGAGTCAACAGATGGGGACGTTTGCAAAACAACAACCGTCTGCACGAACAGTTCGACGACGTTTTCAGCAGGATGGACTATCAGCTCGGAGATCAGGGCCGCGGTTACGCTTGACGCTGCATCACAGACAGGAGCGCCTGCGATGGTGTACTCAACGACGAACCTGGGTGCACGAATGGCAAAACGTCATTTTTTAGGGATGAATCCAGGTTCTGTTTACAGCATCATGATGGTCGCATCCTTGTTTGTCGACATGGCGGTGAACGCACATTGGAAGCGTGTATTCGTCATCGCCATTCTGCCGTATCACTCGGCGTGATGGTTTGGAGTGCCATTGGTTACACGTCGCGGTCACCTCTTGTTCGCATTGACTGCACTTTGAACAGTGGACGTTACATTTCAGATGTCTTACGACCTGTGGCTCTACTCTTGATTCGATCCCTGCGAAACCCTACATTTCAGCAGGATAATGCGTGACCGCATGTTGCAGGTCCTGTACGGGCCTTTCTGGATACAGAAAATGTTCGACTGCGGCCCTGGCCAGCACATTCTCCAGATCTCTCACCAACTGAAAACGTCTCGTCAATGGTGGCCGAGCAACTGGCTCGTCACAATACGACAGTCACTACTCTTGATGAAGTATGGTATCGTGTTTAAGCTGCATGGGCAGGTGTACCTGTTCACGCCATCCAAGCCCTGTTTGACTCAATGTCCAGGCGTATCGAGGCCGTTATTACGGCCAGAGGTGGTTGTTCTGGGTACTGATTTCTCAGGATCAATGCACCCAAATTGCGTGAAAATGTAATCACATGTCAGTTCTAGTATAATATATTTTTCCAATGAATACCCGTTTATCATCTGCATTTCTTCTTGCTGTAGCAGTTTCAATGGCCAGTAGTGTAATTGTTTGTACATCGACTTTTCTGAGACGTAGTCGTGGACTAGCCCGGCATTTTCCTTAACGATCGTTGGAAACCGCCTAAGAAACCAAACTAACGAGGAGAAGAACACGGCAAGTACAATAATCCCATTTGTCAGAAACTTCGCTCGGTGGAATACGAGCCAAAATAAGTGAACTCCTGTCTCGGTCGTGTTTGAGATAACAACCGTTAGTTTTCGACGTAAATTAGATGACTTTTAGCGCGCGATAAACTCAACAGAACTGGTGGCATGGTTGATGGCGTTGCGGCCCCTCACATTTTCGTCCCGTGTTCGAAACCCGATTATTGTTTTTACTTATTTTATTTTTTGCATTGACCGGCCCATGGCCGCAGAAGGTTACTGCACGAATGATATTTTATCAAGTTAGGGGATAGAAGGGCGTTAAATTAATCGTAAAATTACAACTGGGTTTTACAGTAAGTATAATACAGGGTGATTCAAAAAGAATACCACAACTTTAAAAATGTGTATTTAATGAAAGAAACATAATATAACCTTCTGTTATACATCATTACAAAGAGTATTTAAAAAGGTTTTTTTTTCACTCAAAAACAAGTTCAGTGATGTTCAATATGGCCCCCTCCAGACACACGAGCAATATCAACCCGATACTCCAACTCGTTCCACACTCTCTGTAGCATATCAGGCGTAACAGTTTGGATAGCTGCTGTTATTTCTCGTTTCAAATCATCAATGGTGGCTGGGAGAGGTGGCCGAAACACCATATCCTTAACATACCCCCATAAGAAAAAATCGCAGGGGGTAAGATCAGGGCTTCTTGGAGGCCAATGATGAAGTGCTCTGTCACGGGCTGCCTGGCGGCCGATCCATCGCCTCGGGTAGTTGACGTTCAGGCTTCATAACTAACCTTTTTCGTAGGACTCTCCATACAGTTGATTGTGGAATTTGCAGCTCTCTGCTAGCTCTGCTAGTCGATTTTCCTGGGCTGCGAACAAATGCTTGCTGGATGCGTGCTACATTTTCATCACTCGTTCTCGGCCGTCCAGAACTTTTCCCTTTGCACAAACACCCATTCTCTGTAAACTGTTTATACCAACGTTTAATACACCACCTATCAGCAGGTTTAACACCATACTTCGTTCGAAATGCACGCTGAACAACTGTCGTCGATTCACTTCTGCCGTACTCAATAACACAAAAAGCTTTCTGTTGAGCGGTCGCCATCTTAACATCAACTGACGCTGACGCCTAGTCAACAGCGCCTCAAGGCGAACAAATGTACAACTAAATGAAACTTTATAGCTCCCTTAATTCGCCGACAGATAGTGCTTAGCTCTGCCTTTTGTCGTTGCAGAGTTTTAAATTCCTAAAGTTGTGGTATTCTTTTTGAATCACCCTGTATATTTATTATATAATATACGGTATTTGTATGGCGCTCTCGGGCGTTACAGTCTTTTTAAATACTCGTATCCGTATAATAATTTCTATATTTTATTCTTACGTTAATTCTTCAGGAAGATTTCGTCAGTTCCCTTCGGTGATACCTACCGTAGAAACATTCGAAATTTAAAAATTCCGATCACCACAAGCATCGCGTGATGGTAGTTTTACCACGTTGGCATTTCTTCTTATGAGCCTCACTCGGGAAAGGAACGTCGTTAACATTGCTGAAGGTACCATGCGTTGGCAATAATTCTCGGAAAACAACATAATGGATCACTTTTCAGAAAACTGGCACATGCAATTGATTATGAATGAACATACACTATAGGAATTTCACCGGAAGTAATTTCAGATAATTGTTCTGTTCATTTTTTTAAAATTCATTAACCAGACATATAATCAGTAGAGGAATAAGAACAAAGTTACTTCTGTATACATTGCAAAACGTTCGTATAGTAATAATCTTCCACGGACACAGGTAGATAAATGAGAAACCAAAATAAATAAATAATAATAATCGGGTTCCTAACACGGAGCACGAAAGTATGAAGCCGTGTCGTTAGTCAATGTGCCAGCCCTGCCATTGAACTACTCATTCGATAAAAGGCACGTAAAGTACCTCGAAAAACTTTGACCGTCGTTTTATCACAAACGGTGTAATACCGTAATATCTACGGATAATCCGAGACACGTATTGGCCTATTTAAACCCCTCTTCCACGGAGCGAAGTTTCTGGGAAATCGGGTTGTGGCACTTGTCGTCTTCTCGTCAGTCTGGAAAGTGTATTCGCCTCTTTTCCACGGGCAAGAATTGTTACGAAAAATTATAGCTGCGCTAATTTTATAACAAAGCAATGAACATACTATTCTCACTCTAGCGCGATCAAACAGACGAAATAAATATGAAAAATGAGATTTCAGTTGTATTAATTAATTATTTCGCTATGAACAGAGTGGCACTATCACAGACTTCCTACTTCACCACCACGATCATCCATAATCCCTCAGGCAACCAGTTTTATATCATTTTGAGTTGAAAACCCGCGTAATAAAATGCTGTCAAAGGGGTTTCTTTCAAATCGATGTACGAATACTAGTACTGACACTGAAATATTGGTCGTGTTCTGCGCTATCTTAACTTCATACACTTTGCTTCACTAAAATAAGCATAGCGTGTATAAAACGGCCGGCCGGCGTGGCCGTGCGGTTCTAGGCGCTTCAGTCTGGAACCGCGTGACCGCTACGGTCGCAGGTTCGAATCCTGCCTCGGGCATGGATGTGTGTGATGTCCTTAGGTTAGTTAGGTTTAAGTAGTTCTAAATTCTAGGGGACTGATGACCATAGATGTTAAGTCCCATAGTGCTCAGAGCCATTTGAACCTCGCCTTAAATGTGTCCAATATTTGTCTTTCTTCATTATCCCTGTGTAATGTAACCTGATTCATTACTTTATCTGTCCACTTCGCAACTTCCAGTATCCATATCAGCATCTCAAAAGACTCTGAGAATTACTCCTTTCACGGTCGTAGTATCCACGAGGTGTTCCAGGAGGAATGGTCAATATTCAGGAATATAACAGAAACGCCAGTTTGAAGCAAAGAAACTTCGTATGGATATATGCCCTGTTGCGAATGGTTTCCGAGCTGGAACACATTTAATATATATTTGTTTTTGGGCTAGTTGTGCGCACGCATTTGTCTTATCCATCCAACCTCTTCGACATTTTTTTATAACTCAACCTACCTCATTGCTTTCAACCTCTTTATTCAGGATGTTTCTCTGCCATTAAACTAGCCCGTTGAACGCGCATTTGTCCATGGTGTGTTGTCAGCGAAGCGTTGCGAGGGATGGAGAGTGTATCAGAGAGAAGCATCGGTTAACTGTATTTATACATACGCTGACTAAAATGTCACACATCTACACTAATGAAGAATATGCAGATATGGTTTATGTTTACGGCTTCTGCGATGGTAGTGCTCCTGCAGTTGTCAAAGAACACCGCCGACGTTTTCCGACACGTCGAATTCATGACCGTAGAGTGTTTACTAGAGTATTCAGCACACTGCCTTAGTTAGGTATTCTTCCAAGTTGTCATTTTTCTTCTGAAATTCTACTTCAGTAGCAACAGCTTGTTGAAATGGTGCTGCGTAATCCTACTACAAGCACACGGCAATGGTTCAAATGGCTCTGAGCACTATGGGACTTAACATCTATGGTCATCAGTCCCCTAGAACTTAGGACTACTTAAACCTAACTAACCTAAGGACATCACACAACACCCAGTCATCACGAGGCAGAGAAAATCCCTAACCCCGCCGGGAATCGAACCCGGGAACCCGGGCGTGGGAAGCGCGAACGCTACCGCACGACCACGAGCTGCGGACCCACACGGCAATTTTTAGCGTCTTACAAACACTTGTATGGTGAAAATTACACGTGAAAAACTTGTACAAATTTCACATAAAGCGTGTCCACAATACTGGTGACAGTCCCACACGACTTGAATTTTGTCACTGATTAAACGATAATCGTCATTTGCCACTATTAATACTATACACTGATGAAGCTACGTTTACAAGAAATGGAATCAACAACACATGTAATAATCATCGACGGTCGCGGGAAAATCCACACGCTACAGTGGACACCAATTTCCAATTTCCTTTCTCTCTGCTTGGTCGCATCATGGACGCTGCTGCCCCCATTGGGTAACGTGCAGTGGTAGTGAGACAAGCAACACAATAAGAATGCACAAAAGCATTAAAAGTGACACGGGATATTCGAACACTTATTGTGAACTATACAACAGCTGTAATCAAACTTGTACGATAGTGCTTAGACGTGAATGTGTTCAAAAACTCGCATTTCTCAAACGATATTTTGTAAAGCGCATGTTGTAATGTCCACTAACTGGTGCGGATGCGTAAACCGGATAATGTGTTGAATGATACGTAAAATATGTATCAAGGGTGTCCCACTCAAACCTCCCTGATTTCAAAGAGACAGGAGGAAAACCACAGTAGATACGACAGTGAAAAATGAACCACGTTGTACAGCATCTCAAAGAATTTATTTATTTACCATCAATACACCTGTACATGTGAACCATTTGTAGCATGATGAATATCGAGTCTATATTTAATTTCTTGCCTCGTTCTTTGTAACATTTACTCCGTTATTGTTGCAATCGCATTAGTGATACGATGTCGCAACGTAGGAATATCGTTCACTTTGGTCGCATACACGTGGTCCTTCACGAATCCCCACATGCAGAAATCAAGCGGCGTAACGTCAAGTGAAATTGGTGGCCAGGCAATGGGTCCTCCTCGTCCGATCCAACGACTGGGAAATTTCCTATGCAGGAACTTGCGAACAGCCGTTGACCAATGCCGCGGATCTCCATCTTGATGAAAAATGATGTTGGGTTGTAAGTCTTGTATCTGAGGGTACACAACCTGCTCCAGCATGTCCAGATACACTGACCCATTCACTGTTCCGCAGAGAAGAACGGTCCAACAATCTTGTCGTGCATTAGCCCGCACCAGACATTTAGTTTAGGGCTATTACGAACATGTTCAATGCCAACGTGCGGATTTTGCGAACCCCAAATCCGAACATTATGCCTGTTAACCCTTCCTGATAAATGAAAAGCTGCCTCGTCTGAGAATAAACATCTTTCCAGGAAGCTGGCATCCTTATCAATACGTTGCAGCATATTCGCAGCAAATTGTTGCCGGTGTGGTTTGTCGTTCGGCGTCAGATGTTGCAGAATTTGCAGAGCACACATACGAAGATGCTGGTGAACTGCATGACGCAATCGTGATCGAGGTACGTGAAGTTGCCTAGATGCTCGACGAATTGATTTACGTGGGCTTCTGAGAAACGTTTGTCTGATGTCCATTGTCTCTTCTGAAACTCCGTAATGTCCACTGTCAGAATGTTTCAGAACACTTCCTGTTGCCAGAAACTTCATATACCATTCCTTAATTGTTTTCACATCAGGTGGATCACATTCATACACACGACGATAATTTCTTTGCACATTAATCGGCGATTTTTCTTCTGCAAACCACACTACTGCTTGCGCTCGCTGCTGTGAAGTCGCCTTATCACTTCATGCGACCATGCTACACTCTGCCGACGATACTTGGCACTTCTGACGCGTAAATATAAATTTGAGATGCTCTACAATGTGGTGCATTTTTCACTGTCGTATCTACTGTGGTTTTTCTCTGCTGGGTCCTTGAAGTCAGGGAGGTTCGAGTGGGACACCGTGTACATTAAATGCGTTCTATCTCGGAAACCATTTGGAATAGGGCATATATCCTTATGAAGCTTTTTGCTTCAAATGATCGTTCCCGCCAGATCCCTGAATATTGACCATTTCTCCTGGAATACCCTGTATGTTTCGCCACAATACAATGCAACACTCCATGCAAAACACTGCACTAATCTTTTCCTTCATTATTTGTTTAATGGACCACACAAAGTACTACTCCCGTAAAACTTTTCTTTTGAAGTTTGTATCTTTTTTTTAGTTGTAGATTCATGATACGTTACTGATTATTTGGCGCTGCAGGTATCTGAAGTTATCAACTTTTACCACTAAGCCTTCACAAATAATCAGTTTCATCCTCCTCTCTTGCCCCATAAGAACCCAAGCCTTAGTCTTGAACAGATTTATCGTGTACAATGTACAGCCTCACAGCTGGTGTTCAGTTTATTTAACAAATTGTTAGTTATTGTTCCATTTTAACTTGGTATTACTATCTCATCATCAGATTTTGTACCCTTGATTATACTTTCTCCTACTGTCACGCCATATTTTTGTGCAAACGGTTTTTAACCAAATCAGCCAAATACGTTTTAAACAGAGTAGGTGAAAGATAACAGCATCACCGAATTCTTCTCTCCGAATTGTGATTCCTTCTGCCATTTCATCTCCTATCTTTGCTTGTTCTTGTTATTTCACGTGTAAACTGCTTATATCTCATTTCTTTATAGTTGACTTCAACATGTTACATAGTATCTGATAGTTATTCCAAAAAAATCTATCTTAACTTTTTCTAGGTCAACAAGAACTTTTTCTTAGAAATCTTTTCCCAGTTAATTCTAAAATTTGAATTTCAACTCATGTACCCTCACCCCCTCTGAAGCCGAACTATTCCCCCTTCACTTTGTTCTCAGCTTTAGAATGCCATAATCTGTTCATTACTGTAAGTGGATTATTTGCCGAATGAGGTATCAAACTTATCGTCCTTTGTTCGTACATTTCGTGGCATTCTTCTATATTGCCGCCATCTCTGTTTCTGTTAAGTCACATACACTACTGGCCATTAAAATTGCTACACCACGAAGATGACGTGCTACAGACGCGAAATTTAACCGACAGGAAGAAGATGCTGTGATATGCAAATGATTAGCTTTTTCAGAGCATTCACACAAGGTTGGCGCCGGTGGCGACATCTACAACGTGCTGACATGAAGGAAGTTTCCAACCGATTTCTCATACACAAACAACAGTTGACCGGCGTTACCTCGTGTAAGGAGGAGAAATGCGTACCATCACGTTTCCGACTTTTATAAAGGTCGAATTGTAGCCTATCGCGATTGCGGTTTATCGTATCGCGACATTGCTGCTCGCGTTGATCGAGATCCAATGACTGTGAGCAGAATATGGAATCGGTGGGTTCGGGAGGGTAATACGGAACGCCGTGCTGGATCCCAACGGCCTCGTATCACTAGCAGTCGAGATGACAGGCATCTTATCCGCATGGCTGTAACGGATCGTGCAGCCACGTCTCGATCCCTGACTCAACAGATGGGGACGTTTGCAAGACAACAACCACCTGCACGAACAGTTCGACGACGTTTCAATCAGCATGGACTATAAGCTCGGAGACCATGGCTGCGGTTACCCTTGACGCTGCATCACAGACAGGAGCGCCTGCGATGGTGTACTCAACGACGAACCTGGGTCCACAAATGGCAAAACGTCATTTTTTCGGATGAATCCAGGTTCTGTTTACAGCATCATGATGGTCGCATCCGTGTTCGGCGACATGGCGGTGAACGCACATTGGAAGCGTGTATTCGTCATCTCCATACTGGCGTATCAACTGGCGTGATGGTATGGGGTGCCATTGGTCACACGTCTCGGTCACCTCTTGTTCGCATTGACGGCACTTTGAACAGTAGACTTTACATTTTAGATGTGTTACGACGCGTGGCTCTAACCTTCAATCGATCGCTGCGAAACCCTACATTTCAGCAGGATAATGCACGACCGCATGTTGCAGTTCGTGTACGGGCCTTTCTGGATACAGAATATGTTCGACTGCTGCCCTGGCCAGCACATTCTCCAGCTGTCTCACCAACTGAAAACGTCTCGTCAATGGTAGCCGAGCAACTGGCTCGTCACAATACGCCAGTCACTACTCTTGCTGAACTGTGTTATCGTGTTGAAGCTGCATGGGCAGCTGTACCTGTATACGCCATCCAAGCTCTGTTTGACTTAAGGCGTATCAAGGCCATTATTATGGCCAGAGGTGGTTGTTCTGGGTACTGATTTCTCAGGATCTATGCACCCAAATTGCGTGATAATGTAATCACATGTCAGTTCTAGTATAATATATTTGTCCAATGAATACCCGTTTATCATCTGCATTTCTTCTTGCTGTAGCAATTTTAATGGCCAGTAGTGTAGTTACATTTATCCGTTGCCGTAAGTCAGAGTGAACGAACGGTATCTCCACCCTCGGCGGTAGACTTGCCGCGGTGGGTCGGAGCGCACGCACGCGGACGCCTCAGAGCCGCGTGTCCGTGCTGTACTCGGCGGCGCAGCGCTTAATCGCTTCTAAAAGGCTTTCTCTCACAAGGCCGGAATTAAACTGCGCTGTGTACCTTGGCGCCGCGCCGCAGTTGAGCTCGTCCGCCACTGCCTCTGCTCAGCTTACACCAAATTGCGAGTTCCTCGCGCGGATCTCTCTGATGGAACCATTTTACTGCCTACGGATTAGGCTTCTCCCCGAAGGCGGGTGCACTCGCGGAGAAAATACATTTCAAACGAGCTTCTATTCCGAAAATAAATTGCTTCTAAACATCCTCCCCCAGGCGTTACTGTCAACGGACACACGTCAGTTAAGTTGCTGTGAACGCTAGAGGCTTGAAACCTACTGTCTTGCAATTTATTACATTTCAGGCAACGTGATTAGTTCTGACTCAGCATACATGTCCAATGGCAAACGAAAAATCACAGTTAGAGTTTCTTCAATGAAATTGATGCGATTTAAACGAGTATAAAATGGTTCAAATGGCTCTAAGCACTATGGGACTTAACGTCTGAGGTCATCAGTCCCCTAGACTTAGAACTACTTAAACCTAACTGATCTAAGGACGTCACACACATCCATGCCGGAGGCAGGATTCGATCCTGCGACTGTAGAAGCAGCGCGGTTCCCGACTGAAGCGGCTATGTCAGTATCAAAAATGGTTCAAATGGCTCTGAGCACTATGGGACTTAACAGCTAAGGTCATCAGTCCCCTAGAACTTAGAACTACTTAAACCTAACTAACCTAAGGACATCATACAACACCCAGCCATCACGAGGCAGAGAAAATCCCTGACCCCGCCGGGAATCGAACCCGGGAACCCGGGCGTGGGAAGCGAGAACGCTACCGCACGACCACGAGATGCGGGCGTCAGTATCAGATAGTTGGATTGAAACATACAACATTTAAAACATGTTGTGATTAGTTTTTAGAAGAGCTTAAAGCGAAGAATGACATGTGTTCCACTGTAGCGCTGATCTGTTCACAAGATAGCGAATACCATTAAAAAGTACTTTTTTCCACTTATAGGTGTGTGTGTGAAATCTTATGGGACTTAACTGCTAAGGTCATCAGTCCCTAAGCTTACACACTACTTAACCTAAGGACAAACACACACACACACACACACACACACACACACACACACACATGCCCGAGGGAGGACTCGAACCTCCGCCGGGACCAGCCGCACAGTCCATGACTGCAGCGCCCTAGACCGCTCGGTTATCCACTTATAGGTAGCTGCTCAGTGCATCATTAACGAATTAATTTACGTGTATCAAAGGTACGGCACATATTTTCTTTGAATAAAACACTCGAGCCCTACAAAGCTGCTCCGACATCGTCATCAGGAGTAAAAATGTGGCTGGACTGGCACTGGATCGGGAAATATGGGCCCCGAAGCGAGCCTATGTTGTCACGCTGGTCGACTTGTCCGCCATACTTCGCGAGCGCTCAGCTCCGTGCACGGCCCACGACAAACCAATATGTCAGTGAAAGGTACCGACTAAACGTCTTAAGTTTGCCACGTACTATCAACAGCTTCATGTATTTAAATGTGCAGTTAAGATTTATTTGCCATTAGCCTTGTCGCAGTGCTAACACCGGTTCCCGTCAGATCACCGAAATTAAGCACTGTCGGACTTGGATGGGTGACCGTATAGTCCGCCGAGCGCTAGTGGCAAACAGGGCGGACTCAGCCCTTGTGAGGCAAATTGGGGAGCTAACTGATTCAAAAGTAGTGGTTCCAGTGTCGTAAACTGAAGACGGACGGGAGAGCATTGTACTGACCGCATGTCCCTGCATATCCGCCTATATGCAGAGGATGACAAGGGCAGTCGGTCAGTACCGTTGAGCCTACCGAAGCCTCTTTGGACGGAGTTTTTGCTTTAGTTAAGAATAATTAAACTCGTCTAAATTAATTACTCACTCCCCGCCGGAGACGGTTGCGGACACTCGTCAGACCTGCAGTGTCACGTGCTGTGACGTATGTTGCCACGGCCTGTCTCTCGTGAGTCACGTGCTGTATCGAGAGGCGTCAGGTGGCGAGTAGAGCCGGCGCCTCGTTAGGAACTGACGCTCCTAACCTCCCTATCTTATCCAGTACTTCACAACGTTCGCTACTGCACATCCAGATATTGTAAAGATCATTTAATAATACAAGTATCTGCGTTATCGACAGCATCTCCGTCGACAACAAACGGAGCCGCTCGCAGCTACGCGAGAAATGGCATTTTCGAACCTTCCGCCAGCGCGGCACCGCTTCAGATCGCTCTTCCTTCGTTCGCCGTTCTCCGCGCGGTGGCGCCACGCATACACGACACTAGTAGAGGACGCAGAAGCGACTCGGTCTCACTACACGCAACTCTGATTATCCGGCGGACCGACCCCATACTGTGCCTTTATAGACTTACGAACAGCGGTGTGAAGACTGCAGAGACGAACTATACATCAACATAGCACGACCCTACTAGGCGTTACTAATATTCAGCTGATATAAAAGTATCAGCATTCAAGACTGTTCGTTGTAGTCAAGTACATTCCTATCATTTGTATGTAACTCAGCACCACACAACAACTTACCTTTCCCCATTCCCTCTCGCATCTGCCCTGCTCCCCCCTTCTGAGTCCCCTCCCTTCATCAGCCCCCCCTCCCCCACCTTTCGTTTTTCCTCTCCTCCTCCCTTTTTTTCCCCTCATCTACATCTACATTTATACTCCGCAAGACACCCAACGGTGTGTGGTGGAGGGCACTTCACGTGCCATTGTCATTACCTCCCTTTCCTGTTCCAGTCGCGTATGGTTCGCGGGAAGAACGACTGTACGAAGGCCTCCGTGCGCGCTCGAATCTCTCTAATTTTACATTCGTGATCTCCTCGGGTGGTATAAGTAGGGGGAAGCAATATATTCGATACCTCATCCAAAAACGCACCCTCTCGAAACCTGGACAGCAAGCTACACCGCGATGCAGAGCACCTCTCTTGCAGAGTCTGCTACTTGAGTTTGCTATACATCTCCGTAACGCTATCACGCTTACCAAATAACCCTGTGGCGAAACGCGCCGCTCTTCTTTGGATCTTCTCTATCTCCTCCGTCAACCCGACCTGGTACGGACCCCACACTGGTGAGCAATACTCAAGTATAGGTCGAACGAGTGTTTTGTAAGCCACCTCCCTTGTTGATGGACTACATTTTCTAAGGACTCTCCCAATGAATCTCAACCTGGCACCCGCCTTACCAACAATTAACTTTATATGATCATTCCACTTCAAATCGTTCCGTACGCATACTCCCAGATATTTTACAAAAGTAACTGCTACCAGTGTTTGTTCCGATATCATATAATCATACAATAAAGGAGAGCTTCTGTAAAGTTTGGAAGGTAGGAGACGAGATACTGGCAGAAGTAAAGCTGTGAGTACCGGGCGTGAGTCGTGCTTCGGTAGCTCAGATGGTAGAGCACTTGCCCGCGAAAGGCAAAGGTCCCGAGTTCGAGTCTCGGTCGGGCACACAGTTTTAATCTGCCAGGAAGTTACATATCAGCGCACACTCCGCTGCATAGTGAAAATCTCATTCTGGAAACATCCCGCAGGCTGTGACTAAGCCATGTCTCCGCAATATCCTTTCTTTCAGGAGTGCTAGTTCTAACAACAATTTAGGTATTCAGCAGCTTACATTTGTTACTTGTGAGTCGCCTAACCAGGAATAACTTGTAGGCCAATTATGAGATGTTGAAATCTAAGTCAAGGTTTTTATTTGGTCCTTATGATGCACACGATTCATATGAAACTGACAGAACAATTTTCTCTAAAACCACAATAGAAATTACACACACTGACACTATGGGGGATTATCAATTTATATGGAGGACTATATGGCAAAAATGTAGAAAGATTTGCTCATCTGGCCGACTCACTATTTCGAAGCTAACGAGACAAGAGAGACCAAAAATTATAATCAAATAGGCAACACGAGCTCAGAATATGGATTGCACTACTGCAATTGCGACACTTACATTTCCCCAAAAATCAGCTACGATGGGCCAATCGGCCTCAGACAGCAGCTCGGAGACAAAACGCCAGTAGCTTCCTTCTCTGCCCTCAGTTCCAGAAGTTTCCGACAATTAGCGCACGAAATGAGCGTTAACAAACAAATGTTTTGTACTGGCCTGGAGCAGTGTACTAATTGGTCAACCTCTTCGCGCCAAGCACGATGGTAGGAACGACTCATTCGACTGATAGATCAAAAATTCGTAGCAAAAGCAGTTGACATTCTGAGGCTGCTCTGGCGGCGATACGGCCTCTCGTCCTATGATGTCGGTACAGAAAGAATAAAAATGTTATGCTCAGTTATTCCCTGTGAATTGTGATTTTAGCTCTCAGCAAGGACAGGTGCTGGCTCTAAGCAACAAAGGCACAGAGCAGGCTACGAACACATATTTGGGAAACTTCTCAAATCCATAGGGATACTTGGACCTCCTAATGAAAGTCACCCACGGCCTTCTGCCAACAAACAGGTACTAGAGACCATTGTGTATTGTGTATTGAACCGGGGACCAAGAAACGACGGTGAGTCTTCGTCGGCCGTAGCTCTCAGTGGTTCACAACCCCACAACAGGCCACACACCCACCGCCGCCCTCACGGCGTACCCAGGGTTATTGTGCGGTTCGGTCCCCAGTGGACACCCCTGGGAACGTCTCACACCAGACGAGTGTAATTCCGAAGTTTGCGTGGTAGAGTAATTATGGTGTACGCGTACGTGGAGACAGTGTTTGCGGAGCAATCGCCGACACAGAACTAGAGACCATACTGCAAGGGCACTTTCCCAGCGAGAAACTTTCCCCCAGGCAAAAATGCCCAGTACCTCTCAATAAAAAAAGACGAAATTGTTGCAGAAAAATGATACAATTTTGCATAAGGATGTGTGACAGTCATGTCACAGTCTAACAGAACTTCCAGCATGATGCCATAGAAAGTATTTTGGAACACTTGTAAGTTGAAGTATCGCTGTAATGACCATGTTCTGTGCGGCTGGTCCCGGCGGAGGTTCGAGTCCTCCCTCGGGCATGTGTGTGTGTGACGTCCTTAGGTTAGTTAGGTTTAAGTATTTCTAAGTCTAGGGGACTGATGACCTCAGATGTTGAGTCCCATATTGCTTAGAGCCATTTGAACCATCCCCGTGATGCTGTTGTACTTACTAAACGAACCTGTAACAAAACTCGCGAATGAGTGTCATTTTATAGATTTCCTCCTCAATGTGTGCAACAATTTTAGAGATTTTATCCGCATTCGTTTTAATGTTTGTAAGGACGCTGAGCTCCAAAGACACACACACACACAAACACACACACACACACACACACACACACACAAACACAAACACAGAATACGCTGCTTGTAATTGGAACAGAGGAAATTCTGTACCACTCGTTGTACAGGGAATTACCATTGGAAGCTGTGATCACTGTTGCGTGCTTTGGGACAGTAATTGACCCGGACATAAAATGTAATTATAATACCCAAAATTAAAAGTAGCATGGGCGCTAATGATCAAGTTTCTGAGCGCCACAAATACAAATTGAGGGAGATGTTGGCCTTGTTACGACATCGGAGTCGTGCTCACGACGGCTGTGGTTAAATCATCGTCTAGACATGGCGGTGTAGGTTGTCTGTGGTTCACCTCGATCGCCTGTGGTAATTGCAGGGATGTTTGATCAAACAAATATACACGCATTTTCCTGTCCCGCCCTCTTCCAGTCCGAAATTGTGCTTCGATTTAAGTGATCTCAACGTATACAGACATTAAACTCCAACCTTCCTTTCTAAACCTAAATCATCACCGCCATCACCACCCGCCACATCCGAACTCCAGTATCTCGCCTACAACGTCGGCGCGTCGACCTGGATTCGAACCCGCGACCTTCCGCGAATGGGCGGCAGGGTGTGCTCGGCCTCCTTATCTAGGCCGTGGCCGCCACAGCGTTGCTGGATCGCTTCCAGGCGGATAATTACTAACCGGCGCGCCAGAATTTCCCGCTTACCGGCAGCTAAGTCGGTCCGCGCCCACGGCGGACCACGCCCGTCCGCTTTCTTTCTTTCCTCCTTTCTTCCCCCCCCCCTCCCCCCCCCCCCCCCCACCGGTCCAGCGCAAAACTTCTGAATACAACGCACGTCATCGGGACCTGCTCGCACGGCGGAAACTGCGGCCGATTCGCCTCAGTACGAACTTGGACGCAACTTGAGCCGACGCTGAATAAAACATTGACTTCATCCGCATAAGACTGCCTGCAGAAAACTAGTAGAAACTGTGACGATTTACGCGAGCCGAGAGCCTTGACGGTGACGCCCGTATCGCGGAAAACCTGTTTATAACTTCCTGCCAGTCGCGGTTATAACCGGACGCACAAAGGCATATATTTACGATAGTTGAAATCAAATATGTAAGTTCTTTCTTTATTTTCCCGTATTCATATTCCAAAGAAACAACAAAAGTTAAATTTATGGAATCTAATATATGCCTTTCCCTATATCTGCATTTCCGTACCAAAAGCAAGAGCAAGAGCAAATTGGAACCATTTTATTCCTCTCTCTTTCTAAAACGTACGCTTCGGTGCACACATTATTAATTCTCTGACTTTGGCTTTTTATCTGCCTGACATACTGTTAATTTGATTGTAATTTTGCAGAATTTTCCCCTCACGTCACTCAGTACTACAAAACAAGTAAGTGAATACTTAATCGTAAGTGCTTCCCCTTTCAAAATGTCATGTCGGATATATTATTCTGATATATATTTTACTGATATAGAAGAAACACACTCTTAATTCTCCTCTTTGCTTATCACATCGGAAGTTAATAATATGGCACAAAATAGAGTAAACTTTAAATATTACTTAGTGGACATGTGCTTTTAGAAAAAGAAGATTATGCCGACTGTGATGGAAATAATATTTATTTGAAAGAGATCTTCAGAAAAACAGGAACATATGTTTCAGAAACCAAGAAAGTAAAACTCATGTAAATTTCAAACTGAACATGGCAATTACTTTATAAAATATGCCGGCCGCTGTGACCGAGCGGTTCTAGGCGCTTCAGTCCGGAACCACGCGGCTGCTACGGTCGCAGGTCCGAATACTGCCACTGGCATGGATGTGTGCGATGTCCTTAGGTTTATTAGGTTTAAGTAGTTCTAGGTTTAGGGGACTGATGATCTCAGATGTTAAGTCCCATAGTGCTTAGAGCCATTTGAAACATTATAAAATATTTTAGTCTCGACGTTATAATCGGTAAGTACTAGTTCTGAATGTACAGTTAAAATTATTATTTTTAGATAAGTTTGAAATTAATAATTATTAACACACTCTAAATCTCTATTACTAATTACGCAATCCTGTACCGTTTACTATGTTTATTTCTGGATTCATTTATGAAATAATAATCGAAATTAAAGCTAGTAGAAATTCATTTGTTAAGAAAAATTGTAAACCCTTTGGAATATGGTTATTTCCGCAGAGTGGAGGAGTCGTAACTATGCCTCTAGTGTGATCGGACGTATTTTTGTGCGAACAATATAATTTCGGCTTTGTTAATGTGAAAAATCAAAATTCTGTATGATATACTAAAAATGTGAGAAAATATATTTACGTAAAAAAAGCTGCAACGACAATCTTCAGATTTATTCAGTTCAGACCAACCGTGAGGACCTGATGTGACATTTTTCAGCTTCAAAAATCAGACCCTTGGACAAGAGGAACTGGAGCCAACTCAACAAGACAAGCTACGCAAACTACAAAGTATATTGTAATCTTTGCTCCTCTCAAATATTCATAAAAGACCGTAATGTGGACAATAGATGGAATCAGGAAGGAGGGAAGAAATTACAAGTTCCCTCCGGATGGTTACTCCTAGATCTTTTACGGTAGTCTGCAGGTCCAGCAGTTTGTCACCAACAACGTAATTGTAGAGCAGTAGCTTTCTTCTCCTAGATGTACGCAGTATCGTACATTTATTTACGTCCAGGATCGACTACTTACCCCCGAAACCATTCGTCAATCGTCTGCAGGTCTTCCTCCAAATCTTCCACGATAATCTGTTTTATGTATTCTAGATCTCATTTGCAGCTGCAACAGCAGTGCAGTTTGAAAAATGACGATTAGCTACACCGAACGCACATTACCTTAAAACATTATTCAAATCGGACGACGTCTCCATTTCGATCAGATCTTGTGAATAGTAGCGGGTGTCATCGCGTCGCTCGTAGGGGACGAAAGAGACGAAGGGACGGAAGACGAACTTGAGTGTCCGTGATTTGGAGCGAAGCGGACACCACGCGGGCGACGTGTTCGGCTCGGCGGCCCGGGCTCCGCCGGACTCGGCAGACAATTTACAATGGAGAGCGCGGCCTGGCTGACACGCTTCCGGTCGGCCACAGCCCGGGCTGCCGCTGTCGGAACTCTGCAGACAGTGGCGCAGCTGTCGCAGGTCTCTCGCTTCCTGCTACTGTCCGCTGGAAACGTGTCACACACAGCGAATCTAGAGGGAACGTTCATGATTTGATTCTTAATGTTAAAAAATTTCTTTGAAACAGACAGTTATGGAAAAAAGTATTCACACACCCTTGTACATGTAGAGTAACTGCATTTATATGCGCTAAAGATCGCAACTAGAGACGTTATTTGGTAAAATAACATAAGATTTTTTTCTTTATAATGTGTACACACACTGAAGAATCAAAGAAACTCGTACGCCTGCGAGCACACAGAAGCGTCGCAACACGACGTGGCATGGACTCGACTAATGTCTGAAGTAGTGCTGAAGGGAACTGACACCATGAATCCGTCAGGGCTGCCCATAAGAAGTGCGAGGGGATGGAGATCTCTTCTGAACAACACATTGCAAGGCATCCCAAAAAAATGGTTCAAATGGCTCTGAGCACTACGGGACTTAACATCTTAGGTCATCAGTCCCCTAGAACTAAGAACTACTTAAACCTAACTTACCTAAGGACATCACACACATCCATGCCCGAGGCAGGATTCGAACCTGCGACCGTAGCAGTCCCGCGGTTCCGGACTGCAGCGCCTAGAACCGCACGGCCACCGCGGCCGGCGCAAGGCATCCCAGATGTGCCCAATAATGTTCATGTCTGGGGAGTTTGGTGGCCAGTGGAAGTATTTAAACTCAGATGTGTGTTCCTGGAACCACTCTGTAGCAATTCTAAAGTGTGGGGTGTCGCATTGTCCTGCTGGAATTGCCCAAATCCGCCGGCATGCAACAATGGACATGAATGGATGCAGGTAATCAGGCAGAATGCTTACGTACGTGCCTCCTGTCAGAGACGTACCTAGACGTATCAGGGGTCCCATATCACTCCAACTGCACACGCCTCACGCCCATTACAGAGCCTCCACCAGCTTGAACAGTCCCCTGCTGACGTGCAGGACCCATGGATTCATGAGGTTGTCTCCATACCCGTACACGTCCATCCGATCGATACAATTTGAAACGAGACTCGTCCGACCAGGCAACGATCCATGGATTCGTGAGGTTGTCTCCTCCCCGTACACGTCCATCATCTCGATACAATTTGAAACGAGACTCTTCAGACCAGGCAACATATTTCCAGTCATCAACAGTCCAATGTCGATGTTGACGGGCACAGTCGAGGCGTAAGGCTTTGTGTCGTGCAGTCATCAAGGGTACAAGAGTGTGCCTTCGGCTCCGAAAGCCCATATCGATGATGCTTCGCACGCTGACACCTCTTGATGCCCCAGCATTGAAATCTACAGCAATTTACGGAAGGGTTGCACTTCTGTCACGTTGAACGATTCTAAAAAATGGCTCTAAGCACTATGGAACTACTTAAACATCACACACATCCATGCCCGAGGCAGGATTCAAACCTCCGACCGTAGCAGCAGCGCGCTTAGCACTGAAGCGCCTAGAACCGCTCGGCCACAGCGGCCGGCAGGACGATTCTCTTCAGTCATCGTTCGCCCCGTTTTTGGAGGATCTTCTTCCGGCCACAACGATGTCAGAGATTTGATGTTTTACCGGATTCCTGATATTCACGGTACACTCTTGAAATGGTCGTACGGAAAAATCTGTACTTCATCGCTACCTCGGAGATGCTATGTCCCATCGCTCTTGTACCGACTATAAATCAAGTTTTAACTCACTTAAATCTTTATAACCTGCCACTGTAGCAGCAGTAACCGATCTAACAACTGCGCCAGACCCTTATTGTCTTATATAGGCGTTGTAGATTGCAGCACCCTATTCTGCCTGTTTACATATCTCTTTATTTGAATACACATGCCTATACCAGTTTCTTTGACGCTACCGTGTATAAAAGGATGAACTAAATTAATCATCTGCAAATAATAATTAAATATTCTATACCGTCTGATGCAGCGCAGTGGGGGTAAGAAGTATTCATACATACAAAGGAAGTTACAGTGTACATAAATGTAATGACAATGTCAGTACTGTGTGTCGGCATTCCTGTTCTGTGTATCACTTCTGATAACTTCTGTGGCATGGACTGAATCTGTTCCGGTAGTCTGTGAGGTAATATTTTGCCATTCGTGGTTTAGACATTGTTTCAGAGCAGTCTTGCTTCGTATTTCATGTTTTCTGTCCGCTCTTTCAAGTGTACTCCAAAGATATTCAGTGGATTAAATTCTGCTCTCTGTGCCGGAAATTTGAGAACATGGGGAGTATAGTACAACAACCATAAATGAAAAATTTCCGCTGTATGCTTAGGGTCATTTCCTAGTAATCTATGCCTGACCCCAAATTACCAATACTTTTTGACAGGTTTTTCCTTTAGGATATTTAAATTTTGATATATAATCATGTTATGTTCAACAGAAACAGGTTGCTCAACACGAGACATAGAGTACATCTCCATTTTATGTTCAACAAAACAGGTTGCCCAACACGAGATATAGCAGTACATCCCCGTACTACTCTGCTTTACTGTGGGTTGAACGTGTGTAGGATCCAACTCAGTCCTTGATCCGCTCGGCACAAAAATTCTGCCATCATTTTCTGCTATCTATTGATAAATGGCAAAATATTACTTCAACGACTATCAAAACGGGTTCAGTCCATGGCACAGAGGTTAACAGAAGTGGTACATAGAAGATTGCTGGCTGGAGGCTTCCATGGAAGTGCACGCATTATCATCACATCGACAGACATGCTCTATGGGTGACAAATCAAAGCCACTTCAGTGGCCTCTGTATTCTTAAAATGGTTCAAATGGCTCTGAGCACTATGGGACTCAACTGCTGTGGTCATCAGTCCCCTAGAACTTAGAACTACTTAAACCTAACTAACCTAAGGACATCACACACATCCATGCCCCAGGCAGGATTCGAACCTGCGACCGTAGCAGTCGCACGGTTCCGGACTGCGCGCCTAGAACCGCGAGACCACCGCGGCCGGCTGTATTCTTAAGGTGTTTGTTGTGTGAATATGTCATCGGTCGTGAAGGATTTGATAACAGGGCTTATTATTCTGGGCCTTCCTACAACAATTACCAAACCAATCCTGTTGTCATCGCCAATAGCTCCACGCACCACAATTCCAGACGTTGGAGCAGCATGGGCCATGGAAATCACTGATTTCTGGAACCTTCTACGACTTTCGTTTACGGACACGTTGGCATCGTTCTGACCTCCATGAACAGAATGCTAGACATCACTGAACACCACATTACTACAATGTCTCAGCTGACTCTGGCTTTAGCCTATGCAAGGTTCTACTGTCAGCAGACAGTTTCAGCAGTAAACGACGCAAAGCAACTTGAGGTCTCAACCTATCTTCCAGTTATCTTTTCCTGACGGTTCGTGACGACACAGTGGCCGTAACCTCTACCTGGGTTCAGCTGTTCTCATCCGTCTGTTCGTCTGAGCCAGTCAAACATGGTGAAGATGGGTGAAGCGAGACGTTTGCGTGACGTCGGGACGCTTTGTAGCCATCTGCACTGAAAAGTTCCAGTTACATCTTACACACTCAGTAACCTTTCTGAATTCTCGCCATTCTTTATCTGTACGAATGACTTTTCGTATGCTGAAAATACTAGAGAGTTATGTCGCAAATGGATGAAGTTTTAATCAGACTGTCCCACAGGAATGGATATACTGGAGCTTCAGCTTAGTAGCGCTCGTTCCAGGTTATGGTGGTTTAACGCTTTCCACTTCTCAGCGTACACCACACACAGAAATCCTCACGTAACTTAGTGATATACATTTTACTGTCCACAGAGAAGAGTCTTCTCATAGCACCCTAATACAAATGCCGATTTCCTACACCTTTGCACGCAGCATTAGCCCAAGTACTATACGTCAGCTATTGAAAATTACTTACCAGTCGAAAGTGGTATAGCCCATGAAAATTTTTATCGAGTATTTAAATACAATACACGTTATTACCTAAAGAAATGTGCTCGCTGTTGATATCCGTCACTAACGTGGCAAGCGTCAACTCTATTTGTTTACTTTGTCTTCCATAACCGTTTCCATTTGATGATTATGACATGGTTTAAGCCTTAGCGATGATTATAAGATGGTTTAAACCTTACCTAGTTGTGCTTCACGATAAGGCACTGTCTAAGTCACAAATAATGGATGCACCGAGGGACGTGGCGGAGTGGTCAGCACACTGAGCTCGCATTAGGGAGGACGACGGTTCAAGCGTGCATCCGGCCATACTGATTTCCCGTTATTTCCCTAAATCACTTCAGTAAAATCACGGAATGGTTCCTTTGAGAGGGCATGGCCGATTTCGTTCCCCGTCTTTCTTTAATTCGAGCTTGTGCTCCGTCTCCAACGACCTCGTTGTAGACGGGATGTTAAACCCTAATCTCCTCTTCCTCAATAATCGGTGCTGCTATTCTCCAAGTGTGCCGTGCAGTTTTGTCGCTGACAAATGTTTAGTGTAGACAACGGTGCACAGCTTGATGCCGTGTCCGTTGTCTTCCAGAAGGCAGTCATGCAGTTCCCTGCTGATGTTTGGTGAACAAAATACAAGCTTAGCGAGCATCGGACTAGTTCAGTGATTAGATTCAGGACTTGCCTCCAAACAGAGACCAACATGCCTTTCTCAGCGAAACAAAATCGACAACTGACGGTACTTTCTAGAGTGCCCACATGATTGTGATACGCCCGTTATTGTTTACGAATAAGGGTCTGGTGGATAACGTGGGATGGTTCGTAAAGCTATTCCTGGACGATGCTGTTATCTGTAGGAAGGTTGGAACTTCAGAAGACTTTAGCGAAGTGGACGAAGATCCGCAGTGAGTCAGCAGTTGGTGAAGGAACCAGCACTTGACACTGATCGAAAATAAATGTAAGATAAGATTGCACATACGAGTGTTGTTTGATAAGTCTGGTAAAAAAATAGAAAAAAAAGAAAAATGTTTGTTTCGTAGACAACTCGTTTTACCCCTCGACATAGTGTCTTTTGAGGGACATACATTTGGTCCAGCGATACTCCACCTTTTTCGTCCCATTTGAGGGAACAGGAGGAAGTCACTAGGGGCTAAGTCTGGTGAATAGGGTGAATGAGGAACAGACTCAAAGGTCAGTTCATGCACTTTCGCCGTTGTTATCGCTTATGTATGGGGTGGTGCATTAACATGGCGAGAGAGCACTTTTTGCATGCTAACCGTGGTATTTTTCAGCCAACGCAAGTTTCAAACGATCTAAAAACGAACCACAATAGAGTCTAGTTATGGTTTTGGCTTTTCCCAACTAATCTATAAGGATTATTCCTTGGTAATCCCGAAAAACAACTGCGATCACCTTACTACCTAACAAAATGGTCTTTTCCTTCTTCGGTACACTTTCGCCAGCCTTTGCCCATCATATCTATATCTACATCTGCATCATACTCCACAAGCCACGTAATAATGTGTGGCGGGGGGTACTTTTTGGACCACTAACTGAGCCATCCAACCCTGTTCCACTCGCGAATAGCGCGTGGGAAGAATGACTGTCGGCAAGCCTCTGTATTGGCTCTAATTTCTCAAATTTTTTCCTCATGGTCATTAAGCGAGACTTATGTATGGGGGAGTAATATGTTGTCCGACCTTCCCGGAATGTGCTCTCTCGAAATTCCAATAGTAAATCTCTCTTGTAAAGTCTGCCAATGGAGTTCGTTGAACATCTCCATAACGCTTTCGTGCCGACTAAACAATCCCGTGTCGAAACGTGCCGCTCTTCGCTGGATCTCTTCTATCGGGTAGCGATCCCAGATAGACGAACAATACTCAAGAATCGGTCGAACAAATGCCTTATAAGCCATTTCCTTGGTGAATGGGTTACATTCTTCTTATGAATCTGAGTCTGGCATCTGCTTTTCTTACAATTTGTTTCATATGGTCATTCCACTTAAGGCCGCTCCGAATAACTGTTCCTAGATATCTTACGAGAGATACTGTTTCCTGCAGTTTTGACTCTGTTGTGTAATGATGAATTCAAGTTAAACCAACAGTCACAAATCGGAGCAAAAAGTCTTGCGGACTGCCGTTAAACGTCGCTAGGCACTATGTTCAAATGTGTGTGAAATCTTATGGGACTTAACTGCGAAGGTCATCAGTCTCTAAGCTCACACACTACTTGACCTAAATTATCCTAAGGACAAACACATACACCCATGCCCGAGGGAGGACTCGAACCTCCGCCGGGACCAGCCGCACAGTCCATGGCTGCAGCGCCGCTAGACACTATGTTGAAACGTACCACAGGATGCGCTTTTGATCGATTGTGAGCAAATATCCATGTGGGATATTATACACTTGCTCAGCTGAGATGCCTACTGTTTCAACAATCTCAATAAAATTAATTTGGAGGTCTTGCATTACCACATCAAAGTTTTTGTTAAGAGTTTCCCTCGCGGTGACCTCAATTGGGCGGCCGGAGCGCGCTTTGTCTTCGATGCTTGAAGTTCCATTCTTTCAGGGAAACTTACCAGACTTATCAAACCACTCTCGTAAATAGTCGAAGAAATCACAAATATTTGATTACACTATTGGCGACATATAACTGGAGACAGTAACTGTTGTAAAACACTTTGGAGTAACTATCCAGAGTGATCTAAAATTGAATGCCCACGTAAAATAAATAGTAGGAGAAGCCTACCCCAGGCTGAGATTCATTGGGACAATCTCAAAGAAAATAAATTCATTCACGCATGAAGTAGCATACAAAACATTTATTTAACCGATTTTTGATCAGTGCTCATCAGTCTGGGATCATTGGCACGTTATACTAATAGAAGAGACAGAAGATCCCACGAAGAACGGCATGTTTCGTCGCGTGTTGATTAATCAAGTCGAGAGCGTTATGGACATACTCAACAAACTCCAGAGGCAGACGCTGGAAGTGAGGCGGTTTGCATCACAGAGAGGTTTATTGTTGAAATTTCGGGAGCAAGGGTTGCAGGAGGAGTCGGGTAATGTATGACTTCCTCCGACATACGTCTTGTACCAATACCCCTCCCGCCACACATAGGATGTTGCTTGACAATATAGATTTAGACACTGATGGTCTAACAAAACGCTAACAAAGGATTGCTACTAATGTGATTCCTGAGAGGCCGCAGCACTTCCTTCGTGCGCATTCTGCACCATACTGGAGCATTCTGCCCTTTGAAACTGCGACGACGGTTCGCTGTGGATTACCGAAGAGGTTCAAATGGTTCAAATGGCTCTGAGCACTATGGGACTCAACATCTTAGGTCATAAGTCCCCTAGAACTTAGAACTACTTAAACCTAACTAACCTAAGGACATCACACACACCCATGCCCGAGGCAGGATTCGAACCTGCGACCGTAGCAGTCCCGCGGTTCCGGACTGCAGCGCCAGAACCGCTAGACCACCGCGGCCGGCTTACCGAAGAGCTTTTGAAGCTCGTGCTTTACTGACTCACTGTATGACGTCAGCTCCGACGGTGGCCAAATAACACATGCGAATGCGTTTGCTAAGTTTCGTGAGAATCGATTGACACTCGTTCCTTGAAAGTAAGGCACGTTATCGCCATCAGTTATGACTTGCTCCCCGAGATAATCAGCTGTATTCTCGGAAATCATGTATATTTGACTTTCTCTTCTCGCAGCTTTGTACTTCAAGATCAGACGCCGCCATGCTTAACAAACGCTGCGGTTTTTAAGTTATGCCAGCCAAGCTATTCCAAGAAGAAGACGTCAATGGTTCTAGCATGTCTGCGTAGTCAACAAAGTCTTTTGACTGATGCAGCGTGGCTGATAGATAAACTACGTATATAGCTTGTGATATAACAATGTATCTCAGAGCCGCCTCTGCGGCCAGCCTTGATTTACTTAATGATGCTCACGGAATGATATGACAGCAGACTTCGGGCAAAATCGTCAACAAAAGGAAATTATTCCGTTGCTAGGTATACACAAGATGAGCCCTCTTGCGTGGCCTATCCTGCCACGTTCCTATTTCACTGCAGATGATGAAATCATTAGTTCCTGAAACTAAAGGGGGATAATACAGTGTGTTTTTAGCTCAAATGAAAATGAAGTTTCAGAAATCAATACTTCCATAAAATATACACTGAAATGGTATAAACTTCCTTTAAATTTCAATTAAGTATTGCTTGCAGTCAATTTCATTACATCTCTCGTGCACATTGGGGCACTTCCACGTATTTTTCAGTGACAAACTAAAAATTGCCTTTTATGACTTGTCACTTTTCTGGCCCTGTTGCGATGTATTCATCTACTGATTTCGTTGTGTTTTTCTCTTGTTGTTCACGCTAAATCACTTAGATGAGGTTTTAAAGAGCTCTGTTGCCACTTCTGAACGACGTAAAGCCTATATCGTATTTCCTAACACGTGAGAAAATAGTATCAACGATCTTCTTCTTCCTTCTTCTTCTTCTTTAGCGTCAGTACTGCTGCGATAGAGTCCGCTAAAGATGGGAAACTGCCCATCTGTGTTCCGACAACATTTGAACTGGTTTATTCGACATCACTGCAGCTACTCTGTAAGTTTCTATTTGATTGACATAAAAGAATTTATTTTAACAATAGGTGAAGAATCTCTCAGCGTAGTAGGTGGCACAGTGCTTTAGGCACTTAACTCGCTTTCTGGAGGATCGGCGTTCAAATCCCACGCCAGCCACCAAGTTTTAGATTTTCTATGGTTTCCTTAAATCACTTACTGTGAATATAGGACAGTTCCTTTGGAAAACATAACTGCAGTCTGTCTCAAGAATCTTGTGTAATTCAAGTTTGTTTTCAGTCTCTGAGAACCTCGTCAGGTACGGGACAATAAATCCAATTATTACTGTCTAATAGGGAAAAGAGGTTCTGCCGTGAGCGCACACAGTTTTTCTTGTTTTACTACCCCTACTAGTTTCGGAGAAGCGTCTCCATCTTCAGTGGGTATTTTTTGTTAGATTATTAAAAAATAGTTCAAATGGCTCTAAGCACTATGGGACTTAACATCTGAGGCCATCAGTCCCGCCGGCCGTGATGGCCGAGCGGTTCTAGACGCTACAGTATGGAACCGCGCGACCGCTCCGGTCGCAGGTTCGAATCCTGCCTTGGGCATGGATGTTTGTAATGTCCTTAGGTTAGTTAGGTTTAAGTAGTTCTACGTTCTAGAGGACTGATGGCCTCAGAAGATAAGTCCCATAGTGCTCAGAGCCATTTGAACCATTTTCATCAGTCCCCTAGACTTAGAACTACTTAAACCCAACTAACCTAAGGACATCACACACATCCATGCCCGAGGCAGGATTCGAATCTGCGACCGTAGCAGCAGCGCGGTTCCGGACTGAAGCGCCTAGAACCGCTCGGCCACAGCGGCCGGCTATTATCTTATTACATACTGGTATTTGCAATGTATCTACAATTGTTGCCTTCCAGTACGTCACTTTTTTAGATCTCGCGTTTTTGTTCTAGGGTGTTTGAGTGGAGCTTCCTAAAATACGTATACACTGTTTGCGTGACATTCACATGCAAAAGCAGCCAACGGAAGAGCTCCGACCGCAAAATGATTAGGTAATATTACTTTCTTTTTAGGATACTTTCTTCATGCCTTCACTGGCGAAAGATTCCCCAGCTACGCTTCTATCTCCTGTCAGTATGCAGTAGCATTTGAATTGTAAAACAGCCTGGTTATAAACTAGATTGACTACTTGGAAAGGAGAACTACTTTCTGTTTTTAAGAAACCATATTTTAACATCAAAATCAAATCGTTACAATACGACAAATTGAAATAAACAGCTCCCGCACTGCTATTTATATTACTATGCGAGAAAATAAGCCGCATAAGGCATTTGTTGTTGTTGTGGTCTTCATCCCAGAGACTGGTTTGATGCAGCTCTCCATGCTACTCCATCCTGTGCGAGTCTCTTCCTCTCGCAGTACCTACTGCAACCTACATCGTTCTGAATCTGTTTAGTGTATTCATCTCTTGGTTTCACCTCTACGATTTTTAACCTCCACGCTGCCCTCCAATATTAAACTGGTGATCCCTTGATGCCTCAGAATATGCCCTACTAACTGATCCCTTCTTCTAGTCAAGTTGTGCCACAAATTTCTCTTCTCTCCAATTCTATTCAATACCTCCTCTTTAGTTATGTGATCTACCCATCTAATCTGCAGCATTCTTCTGTAACACCACATTTCGAAAGCTTCTATTCTCTTCTTGTCCACGTTTCACTTCCATACATTACTACACTCCACACAAATACTTTCAGAAACGACTTCCTGACACTTAAATCTATACTCGATGTTAACAAATTTCTCTTCTTAAGAAACGCTTTCCTTGCCATTGCCAGTCTACATTTTACATACTCTCTACTTCGACCATCATCAGTTATTTTCTTCCCAAATAGCAAAACTCATTAACTCCTTTAAGCGTCTCATTTCCTAATCTAATTCCTGCAGCATCACCCGATTTAATTCGACTACATTCCATTATCCTCGTTTTGCTTTTGTTGATGTTCATCTTATATCCTCCTTTCAAGACCCTGTCCATTCCGTTCAACTGCTCTTCGAGGTCCTTTGCTGTCTCTGACAGAGTTACAATGTCATCGGTAAACCTCAAAGTTTTTCCCAACCACTGCTTCCCTTTCATGCCCCTAAGATGCCTCTAAACAGCTTTCAGGCCACGGTGAATCAGTAAACCTGTAGTCGGACAACAAAGCGGAGGATATATATATATATATATATATATATATATATATATATATGGACGTTTTGATTCAGGACCCACTATGAATTAAGATACAGAAGAATTACAGACATTGGCTGCGATCCAGAGTAGTCCGCTCAGTTCCGATGAACACTGTGTCCGGATGGGTTAGTGATTGAGGGCCTTCCTTAGAGATGTGTCGCTCCTCTAAATGTGACCACCATTGTCCGTTGCTTGGGCATCGATTTTACGAATGATCTTTATCGTTCGGCGGCAACAAACAGCAAAAATCTGCTCCATAGGATCATGGCTGGCATCATTCATCACCGGCTTACATACCCCGACATGGACAGCATGCGCAATACGTGAATGTCTACCATGCCTCTCGTATCCCTCACGAGGCACAAGTGTTCCCGGTCTCGATTACCCTCGCCCGTTGTATGTTGATAGCGAGGGATCCATTGTCTGTAACGGAATGTTATTCTGAGTTCGGTTTGCCTCCTTCCCCTCTCACGGGAGCGTGGTGGGGTTGGCATATTCCATTCGCTGGATAGAGTCCCGGTGCTTTTTGTTAGCTCCCAGCTGAAATTCCGGTGCCCTTGCCCGACGAGCTTCGCCGGACTGTTTTCACATGAATATGCGCCGGTCTCCATATCAGCCGCAGTCATGTAATTTTACACTCCGCCTCCTTTTATCACTTTTGGCATTTCTTTCTGGAATTAAGTTACACTACTGTCCATTAAAATTGCTACACCAAGAAGAAATATGATAAACGGATATTCATTGGACAAATATATTATACTAGAACTGACATGTGATTGCATTTTCATGCAATTTGGGTGTATAGATCCTGAGAAATCAGTACCCAGAACAACCACCTCTGGCCGTAATAACGGCCTTGATACGCCTGCGCATTGAGTCAAACAGAGCTTGGATGGCGTGTACAGGTACAGCTGCCCATGCAACTTCAACATTATACCACAGTTCATCAAGAGTAGTGACTGGCGTATTGTGACGAGCCAGTTGCTCGGCTAATATTGACCAGACGTTTTCAATTGGTCAGAGATCTGGAGAATGTGCTGGCTGGGGCACCAGTGGAACGTTTTCTGTATCCAGAAAGGCCCGCACAGGACGTGCAACATGCGGTCGTGCATTATCCCGCTGAAATGTAGGGTTTCGCAGGGATCGAATGAAGGGTAGAGCCACGGATCGTAACACATCTGAAATGTAACGTTCACTATTCAAAGTGCCGTCAATGGGAACAAGAGGTGACCGAGACGTGTAACCAATGGCACCCTATTTCATCACGCCGGGTGATACGCCAGTATGTCGATGACCAATACACGCTTCCAATGTGCGTTCACCGCGATGTCGCCAAACACGGATGCGACCATCATGATGCTGTAAACAGAACCTGGATTCACCCGAAAAAAATGACGTTTTTCCATTCGTGTACCCAGGTTCGTCTTTGAGTACACTATCGTAGGCGCTCCTGTCTGTGATGCAGCGTCAACGGTAAACGCAGCCATGGTCTCCGAGCTGATAGTCCATCCTGCTGAAAACGCCGTCGAACTGTTCGTGCAGACGGTTGTTGTCTTGCAAACGTCGCCATCTGCTGACTCAGGAATCGAGACGTGGCTGCACGATCCGTTACAGCCATGCGGATGAGATGCCTGTCATCTCGACTGCTAGTGATACGAGGCCGTTGGGGTCCAGCACGGCGTCCCATATTACCCTCCTGAACCCACCGATTCCATAATCTGCTAACAGTCATTGGATCTCGACCAGCGCGAGCAGCAATGTCGCGATACGATAAACCGCAATGGCGATTGGCTACAATCCCTCCTTTATCAAAGTCGGAAACGTGATGGTACGCATTTCTCCTCCTTACACGAGGCATCACAACAACGTTTCACCAGGCAACGCCGGTCAACTGCTGTTTGTGTATGAAAAGTCAGTTGTAAACTTTCCTCATGTCAGCACGTTGTAGGAATCGCCACCGGCGCCAACCTCGTGTGAATGCTCTGAAAAGCTAATCATTTGCATATCACAGCTTCTTCTTCGGTTAAATTTCGCGTCTGTAGCACGTCATCTTCGTCGTGTAGCAATTTTAATGACCAGTGGTGTACTTGTACACAACAGTTTTCTGTGTCTCTTTCATTGCCACTCCGATTGAAAATAATTCGTATGACCTATCGCAACACGTTTGTTTGAAATGAAATTCGCAAATTTGCTAAAGATGTCATCATTTCCCTCACCTCTTGAAATAACATGTAAAGTGAAAAATTTCTAGTTGTTCGAAGATTCGGAGTCCGCATTAAATTGTCGGTGACTCTATAACTGGTTCAGAAGGTCGGTTCAAAGGTAGGGAAGAAGGCAGTGGAAAACCACCTCTAACAGCCATGCCTATAGCAAAGCAGTGCATTGTCCAAACCTACCTCCGGGTTTGACCACAGCTTTAAATTTTACAAGAAGGATAGAAAAATGTTTATAACAGCTGTGAGAGGAATTATTGCAGAAAATTGACATACGCAGCATTGCGGTAGCGTTAGAACGACCCAGAACTGGTAGAGCTCCATAACGACTGCTGCCCGCCAAGTCTGAAGTATGCCGTAATGGACGGCGTCGTTGCCTCTGCCGACAGCATGAATCTTCGTTTTCCCATAGAGGGGTGCACTGGCCGGCTGGCCAGGGAAAAACCAGGGCTGTTGAATGGCCCGCCTGGCAAGAACTGAACAGTGCTGAATCAGCGCGGCGTTCCGGGAGCCATTAGCACGGCCAGACCGCTAGTCGGTCGCGAACCTAACGCTAGCCACGAAAATCCCTCGTTTGCCGTGCAGCGCGGCCACGACTTCCATCATCCTGCGCAGCTTTGGGTGACGTAGCCGTTGCAGGGCATTACTAGCACAGAGCCTCCAATTCTTTTACGCTGTGTTCATCATTTCTGGCCGCTTGAATATGTTTGCACGCTCTGGATTCCAACGCGGATACACGCATTTTGTTGGTAGCTCTCTATCGTGTGAGTCACCAGGCCACGCCGCATACAGGGTGGCGCACGAAATGTGTTACCAATTGTTTCTTTCACAATTTACGACGCACATTAGATATCCCGCTGGGATCTCTACAGCAGTACCAGCAGAGCTTGGAAAAACAAATGAGTTACGAAATGACACGTAATTCACGATACTGCCGCTAGGAGACTAGTAAGCAGCAATGGCTGACAATGGAAGACTGACGACACAGCAACGATCGGCAATTGTGTTACTTTTTCATGAAACGAAAAGCCTTGTTGTGACTCAGAGGCGTTTTCGAGTCTTGCAAGAAGACGATCCACAGGTTGTACGATAAATTTGTACAGGAAGGAACAATACTGGAACCGAAGCGACCTCGGCTTAACCTGTTTGTTCGCCAGAGAATATTGAAGCGGTACGAGTTGCTGTACAGAGAAGTCCCGGGAAATCGTTAGAGAGGCAGCAGTGCAACTGGGAATATCCAAATATCCAGACGCTCCGTTCAACGCATTCTTGAAAGTGACCTCCATATGTACCCATACAAGATGATCTGTGCACAGAAGCTCACTGAAGAACACAAGCAGCATAGACTACTGTTTGCTCTGTGGGCGGAGGATAGGGAAGAAACTCTCAACAACGTTTGGTTTTCAGACGAGGCGCATTTTCATGTAGACGGTGTGGTCAACAAACAAAATGTACGCTTTTGGGACACTGAAAACCCACAAGTGCTTCATGAACGACAACACTATGCTCCGAGGATTACAGTGTGGGCAGCAATTTCCAGTCACGGACTTATTGGACCCTTTTTCTTTGAAGAAACTGTGAACAGCGAGCGTTATTTGAGCATGCTTCTCAATAGCTTCATTCGACAGCTTCTTGCTACTGCCTTGCTCTTCAACACGCAGTGGTTCATGCAAGATGGAGCAAGGCTACATACTGCAAAGACTGTGTTGGAAGTTTTTACACGAGCATTTCGACATGCGGATCATTTCACTCAGGTTTCCAGGTCGCTTCGATGACGGAAAAAATTGGCCCCCAATAGTCCAGACCTCAATCCATGTGACTTTTTTCTTTGGGGGTACCTAAAGGAAAAAAAATTTCCCGAAACGTCCACGTGATTTAATAGAGCTCAGAAGACTTCTTCTTCAAGCTTGCCGTGAAATTACGGAAGACATCTGCCGTAGGGTAATCACTAACTTCAGTTTTCGTTTGAAGGAAGTTAGGAAACGACATGGTGGACATATTGAGCATGTGCTGAGTTAGAACAAATCTCCATGGACGGCTCTTTATTGTAGTATATGTTCCTTTCAGATTGTATTGGCAATAAAGTTTATATTCAAAAACAAACTGGTAACACAGTTCGTGCGCCACCCTGTAGCTTTAACTCATCACTAGCTCTGTTTAGTTCGCCAGGAATGGACAGGAGCTATTGGGGAGTGAAAGCTTGAAGTCGCTCCGGAAAGTTCGTTTAAGCCTTCGAGCTCTCCGCGAAGCGGCCCGGCACATAGTTATATAACCTGCCACAAATTATCATCGCTCTGATAGTACAGAATTGTTTTCAGCTAATATCCGAGCAACACGGCGCAACGAATAAAATGTAGTGCAAAATGTAAACGACGTTAGGGACGTTGATGAGGCGTCATCCACCGAACAGGTTGGTATGTTCTGGAACGAAGTTCGTTTCTTCGCTACCGCTCGAACCTCTCACTCGACGATGTACGAATGTGGCTGCAGGATGAATATGCCTGGTATGTATAAAGTTCCCAGCCACTTTCTTGATTTAAATGACGCAGAGGGTAGTCCCGCTCTTTACTGAACTCGACTTTTGCTCCCCCAGTTCCCACACAGCAACGGCACCACAGCTACGTGTTATTGGCCATTCATGTACCCTAATTAGTGTAATGTGTGGTTTTGTATCCCGCCTGTATAGGCGGTGCGTGGGTCTGTTACTGTGCACTGCTTCTGTAATATAGGCCGAGAGTGAAGGAAGCGAGTAGGAGCAGGAGAGGTGAAGCACTTCGGTACTGCATCTAACTTTAACATTTTTAATAGAGTCAAAAACACAAGTAAATATCGAATGCATACATAACTTTGGCTAGAATGAGCACATAGGTGTGAAGCCGTAGTCCATGTCTAATCCCGTGAAGTTAAGATGACTCTTCTGTATAATCTCAAAACTAACAAATACTCGTTGCTGTCCATACTTTAACTGCACGTAACTAATACAAAGTCTCAATAGCACACTCGGAAGCAGAAGCGATATTTCCCGGCCGTCTCCTCTTGATGAAATGGGCCGAAATCAAACCTGAGCTCCACAGCGTCGGCCAGAGGGCGCTGTGGTCGGCGTAGTTAGTCTTCTCTCGTAGTGCCAACTTACGAAAGCGTGCACCTACGCTGTAGCATCGCAACTATCGACGCCACATGTGGCACTGATTTGTTTGATACCGGCATCTTCTTGTCTGTCGATTTCCAGAACTATTAACACCGTATATTTGCAGTCTGAAATGCATGATTCAATTCTCATTCACAAGTAAATACCGTATCTCAAACAAGAAAACAAAAAAACGTCTGTGATCCTTTAACAAACAATCCCGGCGGTTCAAAAATGGTTGAAATGGCTCTGAGCACTATGGGACTTAACATATGAGGTCATCAGTACCCTAGAACTTAGAACTACTTAAACCTAACTAACCTAAGGAAATCACACACACCCATGCCCGAGGCAGGATTCGAACCTGCGACCGTAGTGGTCGCGCGGTTCCCCTGCCGCGCGGGTTTAGCCGAGCGGTCTTAGGCGCTGCAGTCATGAACTGTGCGGCTGGTCCCGGCGGAGGTTCGAGTCCTCCTTCGGGCATGGGTGTGTGTGTTTGTCCTTAGGTTAATTTAGGTTAAGTAGTGTGTAAGCTTAGGGACTGATGACCCTAGCAGTTAAGTCCCATAAGATTTCACACACATTTGCGCGGTTCCAGACTGAAGCGCCTAGAACCGGTCGGTCACACCGGCCGGGGATCCCGGCAGTTGTTTGCAACGATATCAGAGCACAGTAATAATATACTATATTATGCTAGCGTCCAGTGGGATCAAACGAGATTGCGCTATGCATATGAACGGATTTTTATTTGAGAGTAGATTTCAGATCCCCGTCTCACCCCCGCCCCCAGATTTTAAATGCTCCGCCGTTTCCCTGAAACGCTTGAGAAGAACATAGAAATATTTTAACATTCTGCCGCCATCTTTCTCCAACATAGTCACTGAGATGTATTTTGATAATACAGAGTCCAGATGATGATGTTTGGTTTGTAGTGCGCACAACTGCAGGGTTATCATCGCCAGTACAAATTCCCAACTTTTGCTCAGTCCAGCCTCGCCACTTTCAGGAATGATAATGAAATGATGAGGGCAAGACAAACACCCAGTCATCTCAAGGCAGGTGAAAATCGCTGACCCCGCCGGGAAACGAACCCAGGACCCCGTGCTTGGGGAGCAAGAACGCGACCGCGAGACCACGAGCTGCGAACTACACAGTCCAGTCACATAAACTGACTACCTGTCAAAACCCTGGACGACCGTACTTTGTAGCGCTGACCGCAGCAAGGCGCGCAGGAAGGGAGTCGGTGAGGTGTTGGAAGATTCCGACAGAGATGTGGAGCCATGCCGACACCAACCGTCATGGTCAGGTTTCTCGGTTGAGGATCCATGGCACAAACAGACCGATCGAGGTGGTCCCATAGATTCTCGATCGGCTTTAAATCCAGGGAGTTTGGTGGCGAGGGTAGAACGCTAAATTCATGCCGGGCCCTCTTCGAACCACGCACGTACACTGCGAGATGTGAGACGTTGCGTTGTCCTGCTGGTAGATGCCGAGGGCAACAAAGTGCTTGTAGGGGTGGACATGGTCCCCAAGGATTTGTCTTTATTCATTGTATCTTCGAGAATGACGAGAGTAGCCATCCCCTGAGACACTGATTGCTTTTCCTTGAGCTTTTATTCATTTCACTTATCTCGTAAATATAATAACCCCCCTCCGAAGCTGAATGGCAGCGTTCACATTTTCAAGCGATGGACCTCGGTCCGATTATCCGTTGATGCCCATCACCGCAAACATTTGCACCAAGCTGTGGGCCACATGAGATTTATTATTAATCTATAAAATTTTTTTTAGTATAAAACAGCAGAATGAACGACGTTCCAATAAACGTGTTTCCGCAAATAAGCCGTTTGTGAGATAATTACAAATGTGTGGTTACGAGCTGCCACTGACTTTAACGTTAAATATTATCCTAGTTAGCGCAAATGTACAAGAAATGTAAACTTTTCTATCAAGTACTCGTGTCAGTGGGCTAAAATTTTACCCACGGCATACCTTACCTGTCGCAACGTTTGGGAATGTGCTATACATGTATGATGGGGTACCCGTACGTTCTGATGCTGATATAAGACGACACCTAACGTGCCGCTGTAGTCGCAGATGTCTGCTCCTTGACCTCCAAGGTCATTTTACCTCAATACTCTGGTTTTGTCTGTTTGGAGTCTTCTCAGAAATGTACAGCACTATCATTAACAAGAGCTGAAGAACTGGAACAGCGAAACCTTGAACAAGTACCAGAGTACAGTAAATTGTAACATATAACTTACTGAAATATATGTACGAAACAATAGACACCATTCTTGATCCCGCACCCGTACATGTACATGTCGAAATGAAATAAATTCTGACATCGGCCTCAACAGGGCTTTGAAATAAATTCAGTGGTGGCAACTGAAATTTTGTGTCAGACAGGGACTCGGAACCAGAGTTTGTCCTTTACGCGAGCGGACGCCTTTACCAGTTCAGCTATCCCAGCACGCTTTCCATCCGACCGAAACTCCCGTCTTGACGCACGTTTCTGACGTAGCTCCCCCTGTCTACCATACTCTCTGCTCATCGCAACACGCTGGATTCCCGAAAGAGTTGAGGAGAGAGATTGCATCCGCACTGAAATGATCTTAAGTCCAGTGGGGTTAAGTCTGGGCTTCGTGGTGGCCAAGGTATCGGACCAGTCCACCTTCCCGGAAAGCGAGTGTCAAGAACCGCACGCGCATGATTACTGTAATGAGGTGGGGCGCCATCTTGTTGGAACAAAGACAAGCCCATTTTCCCCCTCAATATCGTCCCCGTTTATTGTTTTTCCTAGGAAAATTAAAGGACCAATCACGCGATCTTCCATCAAACCGCACCCGATATTAACTGTGGGAGAGTCACGTCGATGCTGAATAACTTCATGTGGATGCTCTGCCCCCCAAATTCTCAGTTTTCACAAGCCGAATAACACACTGCGCTTTCTGTTGCGGAGTACCCATTGCTGCTGAGCACTGCACGCACGCCTGGACTGAACTGAGGGAACAGAGGAAAAAAACAGCGCTAGTGCTGTCTCAAGGGCAAGCAGGTCTGTCTGCTGCAGGGGAGCGAAACTCAGGAGAGTTGATGAATCAAACACCACAAACTAGAATAGTGGGTGTCACGTTGTACAGATTGAAGGACACATTAAAACTAGGGAGCTCTTTTTCAAACACGTTGTAAAAGAAAACTGGGTTCTGGTCTCGTGTTTACAATGTTACAGAGAGAAAAAAATTCCAATTACTATACAAAAGTTGGATAACTAAGACAGATAATATGTTATACAACGTTTGTATTGTAATTTGGTAGATTTTTTACGTCTGTTACATTGTAAAAGAAGTCCCTGTTTTAAGTATAAATTTAATGGGGAAATTGATGAAAAATTACGTCAATGAGTATATATCACGAAAGAGAATTTCCTCAGTTTTCTTTAATGTTAGTATACTTCAATGTGGGATTCATTTGTTGCCCTGCACACGTCGAGACGATATTGCACTTCTCGCCACGTATTCACCAATATTTCAGGTGTAATTGTCCCGACCGCCGCGAAATACAGGGAGCGAAAGGCTATTTACATTTTGTTCACAAACCAGGTGGCAGTTATAAGAGTCGAGGGGCATGAAAGGGAAGCAGTGGTTGGGAAGGGAGTGAGACAGGGTTGTAGCCTATCCCCGATGTTATTCAATCTGTATATTGAGCAAGCAGTAAAGGAAACAAAAGAAAAATTCAGAGTATGAATTAAAATCCATAGAGAAGAAACAAAAACTCTGAGGTTCGCCGATGACATTGTAATTCTGTCAGAAACAGCAAAAGACTTGGAAGAGCAGCTGAACGGAATGGACAGTGTCTTGAAAGGACGATATAAGATGGACATCAACAGAAGCAAAACGAGGATAATGGAATGTAGTCGAATTAAATCGGGTGATGCTGCGGGAATTAGATTAGGAAATGAGACGCTTAAAGTAGTAAATGAGTTTTGCCATTTGGGGAGCAAAATAACTGATGATGGTCGAAGTAGAGAGGATATAAAATGTAGACTGGCAATGGCAAGGAAAGCGTTTCTGAAGAAGAGAAATTTGTTAACATCGAGTATAGATTTAAGTGTCTGGAAGTCGTTTCTGAAGGATTTGTATGGAGTGTAGCAATGTATGGATGTGAAACGTGGATGATAAATAGTTTAGACAAGAAGAGAATAGAAAAAAATGGTTCAAATGGCTCTGAGCACTATGGGACTCAACTGCTGTGGTCATCGGTCCCCTAGAACTTAGAACTACTTAAACCTAACTAACCTAAGGACATCACACACATCCATTCCCCAGGGAAAGGATTCGAGCCTGCGACCGTAGCAGTCGCACGGTTCCGGACTGCGCGCCTAGAACCGTGAGACCACCGCGGCCGGCAAGAGAATAGAAGCTTTCGAAATGTGGTGCTACAGAAGAATGCTGAAGATTAGACGGGTAGATCACATAACTATGAGGAGTTATTGGAGAGAAGATAAATTTGTGGCACAACTTGACTAAAAGAAGGGATCGCTTGGTAGGGCATATTCTGAGGCATCAAGGGATCGCCAATTTAGTATTGGAGGGCAGCGTGGAGGGTAAAAATTGTAGAGGGAGACCAAGAGATGAATACACTAAACAGATTCAGAAGGATGTAGGTTGCAGTAGGTACTGGGAGATGAAGAACCTTGCACAGGATAGAGTAGCATGGAGAGCTGCATCCAAGCAGTCTCTGGACTGAGAACTACAACAACAACAATGTATTGTAAACAAAGGATTAGTCCTAAATTATCTTACATTTTTATTTTTTATCAGATCCGAGTCTGGCCGCCGCTGTCCGAAACAGGTCGGTTTGGGAAAATAAAAACAGCGATCAGCATATGTTAAATAATTTTTCCAAGAAGTTCCTGCTTTCAACTAAAATTCACGAAATCGTGCGAGAAATTGAAACACAAAAGCAAAGTGAAGGTTTTTATTACTATGGAGTAAGTCTCTGAGGTCAGCATTCGAAAGTTTCTGTACGTTTGTATGACACCAGACTAATTACTGCGACTATTCCTGCCGTAACAAGAGCGGCTGTCAGTGTTTAAGTACTCAGGAACATCTTAGCATGTGAAGTAATTAACAAGAGCGGCACGGCAGTAATAAATGGTGGAATCCCTGGTTGAGAATAAGTTATGACGACAGGAGAGAAACAAAGGGAAGAAAAACTTGAACTAGAGGACGATGTGAGGCGGGGATGAAAGCGTGAGTTGTAATAAGAGGGGCAGGCGCCGCTAATGAGGAAGACGCCGCAATATAGACGACCTCGCGTGGCACGCCGCAAGCAGCGGGATAGCCGTGTGTCCGGCACGCCGCTCCATTCCGCTCCAAATCGCCGGCCATCTTCGCCAGTTACGTTCCTCACGGAAGTGGTACTCCTCGCCTGTACGTCCAAGCTCGGCGCCAGAAAGCACGTGAATGGCTGGAAGTTTGCGCTGCTCCATCCACAATGACGGAAAATAAATCACAACACCAGTAAAAATCAATTAATGTAGAATAATGAAATTTCGGGAATACATTTGTCTAGGTAACATACACAACTGGCCATTAAAATTGCTACACCAAGAAGATATGCAGATGATAAACGGGTATTCATTGGACAAATATATTATACTAGAGCTGTCATGTGATTACATTTTCATGCAGTTTGGGTGCATAGACCCTGAGAAATCAGTACCCAAAACAACCACCTATGGTCGTAATAATGGCCTTGATGCGCCTGGGGATTGAGTCAAACAGAGCTTCGATGGCGTGTACAGGTACAGCTGCCCATGCAGCTTCAACACGATACCACAGTTCATCAAGAGTAGTGACTGGCGTATTGTGACGAGCCAGTTGCTCGGCCACCATCGAACAGACGTTTTCAATTGGTGAGAGATCTGGAGAATGTGCTGGACAGGGCAGCAGTCGACCATTTTCTGTATCCAGAAAGTCCCGTACAGCATCTGCAACATGCAGTCGTGCATTATCCTACTGAAATGTAGGGATTCGCAAGGATCGAATGAAGGGTAGAGCCACGGGTCGTGACACATCTGAAATGTAACGTCCACTGCTCAAAGTGCCGTCAATGCGAACAAGAGGTGACCGCGACGTGTAACCAATGGCACCCCATACCATCACGCCGGGTGATACGCCAGTATGGCGATGACGAATACACGCTTCCAATGTGCAGTCACAGCGATGTCGCCAAACACGGATGCGACCATCATGATGCTGTAAACAGAACCTGGATTCATCCGAAAAAATGACGTTTTGCCATTCGTGTACCCAGGTTCGTCGTTGAGTACACCATCGCAGGCGCTCCTGTCTGTAATGCAGCGTCAAGGTTCAAATGGCTCTGAGCACTATGGGACTCAACTACTGTGGTCATCAGTCCTCTAGAATTTAGAACTACCGAAACCTAACTAACCTAAGGACATCACACACATCCATGCCCGAGGCAGGATTCGAACCTGCGACCGTAGCAGTGCACGGTTCCGGACTGCGCGCCTAGAACCGCGAGACCACCGCGGCCGGCCAGCGTCAAGGGTAACCGCAGCCACGGTCTCCTAGCTGATAGTCCATGCTACTGCAAACGTCGTCGAACTGTTCGTGCAGATGATTGTTGTCTTGCAAACGTCCCCATCTGTTGACACAGGGATCGAGACGTGGCTGCACGATCCGTTACAGCCATACGGATAAGATGCCTGACATCTCGACTGCTAGTGATACGAGGCTGTTGGGATCCACTACGGCGTTCCGTATTACCCTCCTGAACCCACCGATTCCATATTTTGCTAACAGTCATTGGATCTCGACCAACGCGAGCAGCAGTGTCGCGATACGATAAACCGCAATCGCGATAGGCTACAATACGTTTATCAATGTCGGAAACGTGATGGTACGCATTTCTCCTCCTTACACGAGGCATCACAACAACGTTTCACCAGGCAACGCCGGTCAACTGCTGTTTGTGTATGAGAAATCGGTTGGAAACTTTCCTCATGTCAGCACGTTGTAGTTGTCACCACCGGGGCCAACCTTGTGTGAATGATCTGAAAAGCTTATCATTTGCATATCACAGCACCTTCTTCCAGCCGGTTACATTTCGCGTCTGTAGCACGTCATCTTCGCGGTGTAGCAATTATAATGGCCGGTAGTGTATTTAAGTAACTAACATTGCAAAACCACAGATTATGGTACGTTAATAACTGAAGTAACCGACGGAATGTTGAATAAAAGCACCGAAACTGGCATGCATTGTGTTGTACGTGTGCCGGATGTCAGTTTGTGGGATGGAGTTCGTGTCTGCTACACTTGGTCTGTCAATACAGGGGCGGTTAATGCTGTTTGTAGATGACGCTGGAGCTGTCTTCCGATGGTGTCCCACATGAGCTCGTGTGGAGACAAATCTGATGATCGAGTAGGCCAAGGCAACAACTCTACACTCTGTAGAGCACGTTGGGTTACAACAGCCGTACGGGGGCGACCGTTATCTTGTTGGAAAACACCTCCTGGAATGCTGTTGATGAGTGGCAGCGCAACAGGTCGAATCACCTTATGACGTGCAAATTTGCAGTCAGGGTGCGTGGGATAAGCATAAGAGTGCTTCTGCTGTCTTTCGAAATCGCAGCCCAGGTGTAGGTCCAATGTGTCTACCACGCAGATAGGTTGACTGGCACGATGCTTGGGCTCTAGCATACACGTGCATCATAATACAGACATGGAATCATCAGATATTCGGCATACGTTCTTATGTAGTGATTACCCACGAAGACTCTGTACAAAACAATGCAAGACATTTAGTTTCGTTTTATTATATTTACAGTCCATTGATACCTCCTATCTCACAACTTTGTATCATCTTGAGTTTCTCGGTGGATGTCTTATTTCTTTTTGGATGATAGCTGAAGTCTGCGAAAAGGTTCTTGAGCAATTTCTAGATAAAAATATTCTTTGCATGACTTCAGTAGTGTTAACAGTTGATATCGAAAATTTTAAAGAAATTTGTTTTATTTTCGTAAAATGAATGATGATGATGAGAGATAAGTATATTAAATTACGATAATTCATGTTTAGGCAGCCACTAAACGATTAACATAGAAAAGGAAGTAAACCCAAAGTTCGGCTTGAACAACACATGGCTTTCCTTCGCTTGGTCCTATAACGGATGGTATGCCATTGTCATCCTCCGCCCCTTGATTGGACTTACCCACTCAGTTATTGAAGGACCGGTAGTTCGAAGTAGAATCGAATCTCTGTGAAACTTAACAGTTTTCATGTACACGAAGCACTGCCAGAGGAGGAAGAAGCGATAAATGACAAGAAAACTCCAAGGACCGACCGTGAAACAAACGCTGAACCTTTCGATTTCCAGTCTGATACCTACCCACTCATTGGTACAAAATGGTTCAAATGGCTCTGAGCACTATGGGACTTAACGTCAGAGGTCATCATTCCCCTAGAACTTAGAACTACTGAAACCCAACTAACCTAAGGACATCACACACATCCATGCCCGAGGCAGGATTCGAACCTGCGACCGTAGCGGTCTCGCGGTTCCAGACTGTTGCGCCTAGAACCGCTCGGCCACTCCGGCCGGCCATTGGTACAAATAGCAGTAAATCTACGAACAGCGCCTGGACTGAAATGTCAGTCGTGAAACAGTCCACCGACGTACGGTTTATCTCGAGTTAGCATGTGCAGCATCTGCGGCAATCCACTATTCATCCTTCGCCAGATACTAGTTTTTTCTGCAACGAATACTTGAAATCGCCTGTTCCTAAGCATTCTTCTATTAAATTAACCAGTATTTTGCGTGGTATGTTTTCTGTAAATTTAAGTAGCAAGCCATGGCGCCATACGGTATCAAATGCGGCCGTAAGATCAGCAAATGCTAATACAATCCTTACTTTTCATTCGTGACCTGCTTTGACAGAAGATGTTAATGTCAGTACCTTATAACAGCAACTGCGATTCTTTCGACAACCTTAACGTCAGCCGGCATGTGTGGCCGTGCGGTTCTAGGCGCTTCAGTCTGGAACCGCGTGACCGCTACGGTCGCAGGTTCGAATCCTGCCTCGGGCATGGATGTGTGTGATGTCCTTAGGTTAGTTGGGTTTAAGTAGTTCTAAGTCTACGGGACTGATGACCACAGATGTTAAGTCCGATAGTGCTCAGAACCATTTGAGCCTTAACGTCACTACCCGATTATAGCACTGCGATTCTTTCGAAAACCAGTTTGGACTTTGTAAGTTAATGTTTGGATACGACTTAACAACATCCTCTCTAGAAGTTTATAATCTAGACTAAGTAGCGATGTAGATCTGTGATGTGATGCTTCGTTGTCGTGTTAACTATGTTTTTTGGTAGCTGTTACCTCTGCAGCAATCTCTGTTAGCAATTTTCCAGTAATCTGAATCGTGCTGAACAGTTGTACCAACCCCTGCTGCTTCGTTTTCAGGTCTGCGTTGCTCAGGAACCCTAGTTACATTTAATCGAAACCAGCCGCTTTTTTTACACGCACACTTGCCGGAGCTTACTCCAGCTTATCGGCTGTGAACTCGCCCGAGAGCTCTTGATAATGAACTAGCTGAGATCGTTTCAGCCGCAATTGTGTCTTTACAAGTTTAGTGCGGTTCTTGTGCATAGCTGCTTTAAAGTTCTGCGGTAAACGTATCGTGACTTCGTATGGAGAGATGCTGTGTTGATATCTCTTAGGTTTAGAATCTGCACCCAGTTGCTTCATTAGCTACCAAGCTTTGCGATTCGAATGGGTGAAATCGAGACTCTTTGTAGCTTCTTTGGATATTTAGAGATAGAAGAAGTTCATCTGCTGTTTTATTTGAATGGGTAAGCATCCTCGTACAGCTCATCACATTGATTAGACCATCCTGTATTATATTGTTTCCTATTTCCTCTGGGGTCGCTCTTTGCTACCTCTTCACTTTGTGGTTATGGATGTTCCCGGCAAAATGTCAAGGCAAATGAAAAGTACTGGTAATTCTCAAAATGCACTAATAAGGAGATTAATGCCTCATTTGATGGCGCAATTGAAACCACTGCGGGAGTCCTGCGCCCCTGGAGAGAGAGAGAGAGAGAGAGAGAGAGAGAGAGAGAGAGAGAGAGAATTTCCGTCTGCAGTACTGGTGATTCAATCTGGAAAAGAACATAGAGAGCAAGTCTCGGACAAGTTCGGCTCTGTTTCGCTTTCCGCTGTGGAGGAAGAGTGGCAGCGGAGCCCGGCCCGGAGGAAAGTTGGCTTCTCTCTTAAAGTAAAGTCTGTTCGCCAGCGAGCTAGCCGGTCGCCGAGCCCCTGCTCGGAGATCAGGCGCCGCTAATCAGATCAGAGTTAATCCGGGGCCCGCAACCGCGCTTTTGATTGCGCTGATAATGGAATCCGCGGAATGAATAAGCCGGCACCGCCCAACGCCCGAGGTCACGGCCAGAGTTCACCCGCACTCCGTACCCCGACTAAATTTAACGCACTCTCTCCAACTTGCCCTCTGCGCTCAAAGAGAAAATTTTCCAGTGGTGAAGGGGACTGAAAGTAATATTTGTTACTTGCTCGGTAACATCGCTATTCTGGGAATCAGACAGCGGTCCAAGTAATATTTTTCTGTCTGCGTTTCGTGTCCTGCTGCGGGAGACATCTTAGTAATGGAGATGCTGGTAGTTGATATCCAAGGTAAATTATTTTCAAAACAGACCAATGCACACTCTATAAGCCTAGCTAGCCGAAAATGTCGAATTTTCTGATCGTAAGCGCGCAATGGTCGAGTAGTGACGGCATCCAATCGCTGTCAAACATGGCAGAGTATTGCCGACGTTCGTTATGGAGCCTGTACGGCACGCTGTTGCTTTATTTAGCGCCAAGACCGACAAATTGTCTAATTTCAGTTCTTATTTTTTGATAAGGCGGTTGTTGTTCTTACAATAAAGGCTTTCACGACCGGATGTTTCAGCTGCCGAGAATTCTTCCGGGTTGCATGGCCGTGGTCCATGGTTCTCTTCTATCCCTGACGTTTCGTCCAAAGCTACGTTGTACATCTTCGGAGGTGCTTCTGGTTGTGCTGACTCTTGCCGACTGACGAGTCGGACGTCAAAGAACGGCTTAAATAACATGGAAAGTGGACGTGGTCTGGATTTCACGTGATAGCAGAGATAAACCTTGTCAAGGACAAAACGTTGGAACTACAAAGAGAAGTGTGGATACACGGTTGAAAGAACATAAAAGTCTTTCGGACTAGGGAAAGCAGACAAGTCAGCCGTGGCGGAACATGCTCTCCAGCCTGGTGATCACGTAGTGAAATTTTCGAAAACTGAAGTTTTATGTACTATGACTATATAGAGAAGCCATCGAAATATATAAACATGGGGATAATTTTAACAGAAAAGAAGAAGCTATGAACCTCAGCGATATATGGACAGTGGCGCTACAGAATCGATGAGAAGTTTTTATCTTTGACGTACTATGATCGATAGTTATATTTTATCCTCGACAAGGTTATCTCTGCTACCACGTGAAATCCAGACAACGCCCACTTTCCACGGTATTTAGGCCGTTCTTTGACGTCCAACTCGTCAGTCGGCAAGACTCAGCACAACCAGGAGCACCTCCGAAGATGTCTAACGTGGCTTTGGACGAAACGTCAGGGATAAAAGAGTTCCATGGACCACGGCCATACAACCCGGAAGAATTCTCGGCGGTTGTTGTTCTGTTTCTATAGGTCTCTATACACTGATCAAAAGGATTCAGACACACCTATGTAATACGGAATTGACCATCAGATGTGACGATACGCGGGCCCGCGAGTGTAAAACGAGGCTAGAAGCATTGTGTTATCAGTAGAGACGCAGAGTGCGCGCGGAATAACGTGGCAGGTAGAAGCGCGGTCCGTAGGGCACGCGTGGGTGAGGGGGGCAGGGGGTGGGGGCAGCGATAGCGTTTTCTGTCTCCCATTCTATCCCAATCTAATCGCGCTTTTCTCCTTTCCTCTACCTATTACTTGCATTCCTCATCAAACCACGGTTTCCTCCTGTTCTTCTTAATTGTACCTATTGTGACCTTCGCTGCCTCTTTGATATTATTCCTCACAGTGATCCACTGTTTATTTACATCCTCGTCTTGATCTTCGTGTGTCCTGAGAGCATCAAACCTATTTGAAATTTCTATCATGTACCTTCTTGTAAAGTTTTCAGCATTTAGCTTGTCAGTGTCGAACCTAACAAGTTCTGCATTGTGACACCTTGATGTTGCTGTAGATAGCCGTTGGTGAACTTTGGCAACTACAAGAAAATAACCAGAATCGCAGTCTGCTCCCCTGAAAGTCCTAACATTTTCCATACTAGTGTGCCATCTCCGATCTACAAGAACATGATCAATTTGGTTTCGGGTGTGTCCATCCGGAGAGACCCAAGTTGGTTTATGAATGTCCTTCCTTTTGAAATATGTGCTCTCAACAATCATGTCTTTTGAAACAGCAAAATTAACCATCCTTGTGCCATTATCATTCGAAATGTTACGCAAACTTTCTTTCGCAATTGTAGGCCGGAGTGCTTTCTCCTTCCCTATCTTCGCATTAAAGTCACCTATGATTAATTTTGTATCGTACGAGGAGAACTCGTCCCACAGTTGATCTAGTTCTTCATAAAAGCTGTCTTTAACGATCTCTTCAGTATCCTCAGTTGGTGTGTGTACATTAATTACTACTAGTCTATTCCACCTGCCGGACAACACTATAACTGACAGCCTGTCACTAATGAACTTTATATCTCTGATTGCGTGAAGCACTTTCCTCTGTACTGCGAAACCTGTTCCGAAACTTTGAGCTTCCGCACCTCCATAGAAAAATGTATAATTACCCCTCTTTATGCTCCCCTCCCCCTGCCGCCGAGTTTCTTGAATAGTTGTAATGTCTACATCGTATCTATCTAATTCGTCTAATAATGTCTGGAACGTACCTGGCCTGTTCAAACTTTTAACGTTCCATGTTCCCAACCTGAAAGTTCCTTTCGGCCTGAATCTCTTCGAAGTAGGTTCCGCCCGGAGATCCGAATGGGAATTTACCTCCCGAATATTTTACTTCAAAGGGACCCATTCCCATTAACGTTGCTGATTCTTGATGAATAGATTTGACAGATTTGAGCCTTGTCCCACAGTTACGCAGGGTCAGCCATCGTTAATCGGATGTGGCATGTTAATGTTTAAGGGGTGTCCGGATGCCCATACTGCTGCCAACCCGTGCCCCCCCCCCCCCCCCCTGGGGCGGAATTAGTGTACCCCAACTGTCTGCGTCTAGTGTAATCCATGAAATAGTGCGAAACTGTTCAGATGTCTGCGATCTGTGTAACTGAGGCGGAACATGGGTACCAGCCTGGTATTCACCTAGTGGGATAAGGAAAACCGCCTAAAAACCACATCCAGGCTGGCCGACACAGTGGCCCTCGTCGTCTATCCTCCGGGCGGATCCGGGGCCGGCGTGCCTACCCGAGTCCAGGAAACAGCACGTTAGCGCTGTAGGCTACCCTGGCGGGTATACTGCCAGCATCTATATGTGTGCATATCGCTATCCCATGGCTTTTGTCATCTCGGTGTATGTTGCGTATAAGGAGGTGTCAGCTCTAGAAATTATTACGAAAAAGAGAGAAACTTGCAGATGATCAGTGCCTCGAGTATAGATTAGCTGCAGACTCTGATTATGTATGAATGTTATGTAATGCTCGTAAATAAACGAAAAGATTCAGCATCACTTGACAACACGAGCGGCGCTCTGTCACTAGAATTACTCAGAGATACGTGTGGCTCTGATAGGAAACTGTGTATCGGACTGTTGTTTAACATTTGCCATCTTTAGTGCATTTATTAAATACTTATAATTTTCATAATTAAAATGTTTTGGTTTTGGTTTTACATGCATTCGATAGCTGCATACATTATATTGATATAATTAAATGCTGTTCAGAATTGACTATATTACTATTCAGAATTGATTGTATTACTGTTGGGTTCGTCTGTCAAGTTTCTTGATAGTGTGGAAAAGATGCTGAAAGATAACTAAGACTGCGTTTTATTTATTTATTCTTTTTTCTTTCAATCAAACGTAAAAGTAATCGGCTAATTGTAAGGTAGGTCAATGGTTGCTCCAGTAACTGGAAAGTCTTAACATTTATTTTATCTTTCTAACTTTAAATTCGATTTCCTTCATGTCGTTGCGACATCGAGTTTCTCAAAAGGTGTGAATTCGTTAAATGTAGCATTACCACGACAGGGAATCGTCTGTAGTCCTGCTACAGCTCGAAGGAGAAACAATTCACGGAATTTCAAGCGGGTAATAGAACCCAGTACGTTGTCCTCGATGGCGAGCGTTCATCGGAGGTGAGGGTATCATATAGAGTGCCCCAGGGAAGTGCGGTAGGTCCGCTGTTGTTTTCTATCTACATAAATGATCTAAATGATCTTTTGGATAGGGTGGATAGCAATGTGCGGCTGTTTGCTGATGATGCTGTGGTGTACGGGAAGGTGTTGTCGTTGAGTGACTGTAGGAGGATACAAGATGACTTGGACGCGATTTGTGATTAGTGTAAAGAATGGCAGCTAACTCTAAATATAGATAAATGTAACTTAATGCAGATGAATAGGAAAAAGAATCCTGTAATGCTTGAATACTCCATTAGTAGTGCAGCGCTTCACACATTCACGTCGATTAAATATTTGGGCGTAACATTGCAGAGCGATATCAAGTGGGACAAGCATGTAATGGCAGTTGTGGGGAAGGCGGATGGTCGTCTTCGGTTCATTGGTAAAATTTTGGGAAGATGTGTTTCATCTGTAAAGGAGACCGCTTATAGAACGCTGGTGCGACCTATTCTTGAGTACTGCTCGAACGTTTGGGATCCCTATCAGGTCGGATTGAGGGAGGACATAGAAGCAATTCAGAGGCGGGCTGCTAGATTTGTTACTGGTAGGACTGATCATCACGCGAGTGTTACGTAAATGCTTCAGGAACTCGGGTGGGAGTCTCTAGAGGAAAGGAGGCGTTCTTTTCGTGAGTCGCTACTGAGGAAATTTAGAGAACCAGCATTTGAGGCTGACTGCAGTACAATTTTACTGCCGCCGACTTACATTTCGTGGAAAGAACACAAAGATAAGATAAGAGAGATTAGGGCTCGTACAGAGGCATATAGGCGGTCATTTTCTCCTCGTTCTGTTTGGGAGTGGAACAGGGAGACAAGATGCTAGTTGTGGTACGAGGTACCCTCCGCCACGCACCGTATGGTGGATTGCGGAGTATGTATGTAGATGTAGGTTATGAACTGTGATCTTCTTGACGATTAGCCCAAAGAAGTACTGCTACATCTTCTTCTGCTATATTTCACACGCAATGGCTTTTCATGCCAAAATAAGTATAGTTCTGGAAAGCAATGGGCTACCATGTGCACCCTTGGCGATACAAATTCAACGCAAACCATCCAGTCCCAGAACAGAAATAGCAGGAATAGATTCGGATCACACACTTAGTGGAGGCGTTTTCCTTACCTGAAATATTAGATACTCTATCATGTTGGGGTCAAAATAATGTATATTTATGGCGCGTTCCTCGATCCAATGCTACCATCCCTGTTTTTATCTCGAAACACACTGCCGTCACACTGGACGTCTGTAAGGTGAACATATTTTCTAGACTCAAATTCGGGACATAACATATTTCCTAGGCCCAAATCCGGGACATATTAAAAATTTTGCATAATAGGCTACATTTATTTATTTATTTATTATATGAGAAGAAGGTTTCAATTAAATGTAATAAATACAAAATATCAATTAAATTTGTTACAAAGAAAAGCATATTTACACTTTACTAATACCTTCCAAGATGAATGAGTGCGATCAGGACAACTATATTTATAAGTGCTGTGAAGTTCCTTTATCGTCTGTATTTTTTAACAGCATATGAAAACACTCGATCCAAGTTTCATCATAATTTATTCTATTTACTAACATTGCTTTCATGGTTTCTACAGCCTGCTGTGTTTTGTCACTTGTCCATATAATGTTCATGTGGGAAGATACCATTTCAGTAGCAGCATTAGTGCCAGGAAGGCAGAAAAGAAACTCCGCTAGCTTGAGTGCATTTGCGAATGGTACATGATTCTGGCTGAAATGAGAAATCATCTCAACCCATCTTTGACCTGGAACAGTGATGTTAGCAGTCCATTCAATGATTTTCTCTGTGTTTACAAACTGTTTGACACTGACATACTCATCATACATTACATTTTCTGCAAACAGAACATATGGCACAGTTTCGCTAACTAGAGAAGAAGTTCTTTCAATGTCATCCCGTACAGCTATTTGATTCAAGGTAACCCAGTTGTAGCAGTCCAAGTTCTGGAAAATTTTTTCAGTTCACTTTTGTAAGTAGGATAGTGCAGTTTCATAGAAAAATAATACAGCACCATGAAAACTGTTTACCTCTGCTGGAAGCAGACCTACCTCTGTTTCAAGAGTTTCAAGAATTGTTTTAACTCTTGAGGGAAGGAACTGGTCTTCAATTTTGGACTGCAATGTAGTTTTCAACTTACTAATACAATCAACCACTTCAAATATATTGACTGTCTGTCCTTCAACTTTTTTAACTGCTTCATGAAATGATGAAGCCTGACTGTGAACAAAGTATAGCCATACTTCAGACAAAGTGTTTTGAAAGAAGTTTTGATGTAACAGTGGACATTTTTTTTTCAGATTGGAAGTATAATTTTAGTGATTTAAACATTTTGAAGTCTTCTGGCCCTCACGTTTTATTCGAAAGCATAGACGTTCCTTTCCAAAACACTTGCGTAGGTGGTTGCATGTCCTTTCACTGCAACCTAGAAGTTGCGTGTCGCTTCCCCTCCCGCCGGCGAGAGCATAAAAAGGACTGTGCGAATCTTGGCGCGTCGGTAAATATCAGAAGGCGCTCTCACTGGGCTACCGCCGCCCTGAATGGTTTCTGCGCCTCTGCGCGCACCATTAGCGGAAGCGCGCCTCCAAAGGCGCTATGGAGTGGTGTGCAGCTTTTTGGCAGCTACTCCAGCGCGGCGTAGCGCCGCCTCAGACTGCCCGCCGGACTCGCTGCTGCGTCTCGTGTAGTTCCGTGTCGCCACATTGGCCTCGCAGTCTGCATCCAGATAACTGGTGCCGTCGCGCTGTGGCTGCAGCGTAACGTCAGAACACAGGACAAACATTTCTGACACAATACGACTCAACTTCTCTTGAGCACAATTTCCTCTATACTTCTTTCCCAATATGCGGCCAAAAGCGAATATGAAACAGCGTGAAATCTGCACAAAAACGTCACGCCCACATTACAGTACAGTCTTCTAAGCTTTGTATTGTGTCTGAAATAGCCTCGCAATAATCGTCGACTTTAGCTGTTTCTCTGAGTAATGCTAGACGCTTGTTATTTCACCACGCAAAGTTCTCTTGTATGTTCGCGATGAAGCGAATGTTAACTTCGTCGCACTTCGTGGTTTTGAAGGAACAGAGTCACCGCGCGTTTCTGTAAAATTTGTACCTTGAGAATATCGATGCGAATTCTGGAGTAACAGTGCCACGTCTACTAAATTAATGGATCAAACAGCAGTATCTCTGAGGTGTAAATACTGTCTGCACATGTACGAGACTCACACAGCTGCACAACTACACAGTGATGTGTGTGTTAATTCAACCGATGACTTAGAAACTGAAATTTTTCAACTGCTGATAAGATTCGTTGCGGATTCAATGATTCCATTCTAACATGAAGACTTATAATGATTATTTCTAGCGTTTGATTCGGGTAACGCTTTGTTTCCTTTTATTGCAAAACTCGAAAATCCATCAGTACGTTTAATTAAAATCTTTGGAAGATTTAATTAATATACCTCTGTCAACGGCTACGGCCCAGATAGACACGAAGCCCACACCCACCGCATACAAGTGTGTCTGCCAACTACTTCCGCAAATGAGGAGGAGATTGAGGAAATGTATGATGAGATAAAAGAAATTATCCAGATAGTTGAGGGAGCCAAAAGTTTAATGGTCATGGTGGACTGGAATTCGATTGTAGCAAAAGAAAGTGAAGGAAGAGTGGTAGGTTAATATGGACTGGGGGGAGGGGGGGAATGAAAGAGGAAGCAGCCTGATAGAATTTTGCACAGAGCGTAATTTAATCATAGCTAACACTTGGTTTAAGATTCGTGAAAGAAGGTTGTATACGTGGAAGAGACCTGGAGACACCGGATGGTTTCAGATTCATTACACAATGGTTAGACAGAGAATTAGGAAACACATATCAAATTGTAAGGCATTTCCAGGGTAAGATGTGGACTGTGCCCACAATCTGTTGGTCATGAAATGCAAATTAAAACTGAAGAAGCTGCAAAAAGGAATTTAAGGAGATGGGACCTGGATAAACTGAAAGAACCAGATGTTGTGGAGCGTTTCAGAGAAAGCATTAGGGAACGATTGACAAGAACAGGGGAAAGGCATACAGTAGAAGAAAAATGGGTTGTTTTGAGAGATGAAGTAGTGAAGACAGCAAAGGATCAACTAGGTAAAAACATGAGGGCCAGTAGAAATCCTTGGGTAACAGAAGAGATATTGAATTTAATTGATGAAAGGAGAGAGTATAGCCGGCCGAAGTGGCCGTGCGGTTAAAGGCGCTGCGGTCTGGAACCGCAAGACCGCTACGGTTGCAGGTTCGAATCCTGCCTCGGGCATGGATGTGTGTGATGTCCTTAGGTTAGTTAGGTTTAACTAGTTCTAAGTTCTAGGGGACTAATGACCTCAGCAGTTGAGTCCCATAGTGCTCAGAGCCATTTTTTGAGAGAGTATACTCGCAAAAATGCAGTAAATGAAGCCGGCAAAAAGGAATACGAACGTCTCAAAAATGAGATCGACAGGAAGTGCAAAATGGCTAAGCAGGAATGGCTAGACGATAAATGTAAGGATGTAGAATCATATATCGCTAGGGGTAAGATAGATACTGCCTACAGGAAAATGAAAGAACCCTTTGGAGAAAAGAGAACCACTTGTATGAATATCAAGAGCTCAGATGGAAACCCAGTTCTAAGCAAAGAAGGGAAAGCAGAAAGGTGGAAGGAGTATATAGAGGGTCTATACAAGGGCGATGTACTTGAGGACAATATTATAGAAATGGAAGAGGATGTAGATGCAGATGAAATGGGAGATATGATACTGCGTGAAGAGTTTGACAGAGTGAAAGACTTAAGTCGAAACAAGACCCCGGCAGTAAACAACATTCCGTTAGAGCTACCAATAGCCTTGAGAGAGCCAGCCATGACAAATCAGTTTGGATTCCGGAGAAATACAGGAACACGTGAGACAATACTGACCCTACAACTTCTCATAGAAGATAGGATAAGTAAAGGCAAACCTACGTTTATAGCATTTGTAGAGTTAGAGAAAGCTTTTGACAACGTTGACTAGAATAGTCAGGGCAGGGGTAAAATATATGGAGCGAAAAGCTATTTACAATTTGTACAGAAACCAGATGGCAAGTTACAAGAGTCGAGGAGCACGAAAGGGAAACAAGGTTGTAGCCTATCGCCGATGTTATTCAATCTGTATATTGAGCAAGCAGTAAGGGAAACAAAAAGAATTTGGAGGAGGAGTTAAAGTCCCGGAAGAAGAAATAAAAACTTTGAGTCTTGCCGATGACATTGTATTTCTGTCAGTGACAGCAAACGACTTGGAAGAGCAGTTGAACGGAATAGACAGTATCTTGAAAGGAGGATATAAGATGAACATCAACAAAAGCAAAACGAGGGTAATGGAATGTAGTCGATTTAAATCAGGTGATACTGAGGGAATTAGATTAGGAAATGAGACACTCAAAATAGTAAATGAGTTTTTCTATTTGGGAAGCAAAGTAACTGATGATTGTCGAAGTAGAGAGGATATAAAATGTAGACTGGCAACGGCAAGAAAGGCATTTCTGAAGAAGAGAAATTTGTTAACATCGAGTATAGATTTAAATGTCAGGAAGTGCTTTCTCGAAGTATTTGTATGGGGTGTAGGCATGTACGGAAGCGAAAGACGATAAACAGTTTATACAAGAGGAGAATAGAAGCTTTTGAAATGTGTTTCTACAGAAGAATGCTGAAAATTAGATGGGTAGATCACGTAACTCATGTCACTGCAAAGAACAAGGAAGAAAAGAAATTTGTGGTACAAACTGATTGAAAGAAATGATCCGTTGGTAGGACACATTGTGAGGCATCAAGGGATCGCCAGTTTAGTACTGGAGGGAAGCGTGGAGGGTACAAAACGTAGAGGGCGACCAAGAGATGAAAGCAGTAAGCAGATTCAGAGGGCTGTAGGTTGCAATAGTTACTCGGAGATGAAGAGGATTGCACAGGATAGAGTAGCATGGAGAGCTATATCAAACCAATCTCAACAACAACAACCTCAGTTAAAATACTGTATTCTCACAGTACTAATACACTTCAACAGTTTGTAAAAAAGACTAATTCCATGAGCTCCTTAATCCGATACATTGATTTGTGTTGTACTGCTCTTTTTCCTTTCCTTTTTTTCCAAACAGCTGATTCATTTTATCAACTAGTTTCCTGCTGCTCTAAAGTATTCACAGAGACTGCAGGTCGATAAATCAAAAGATGCTCGTAACTAGCAACGTCGTTTCTTGTAGAACAAAGACCTAATTCTATGAGCTACATAACGTCCGCTACATTCATATGTATGTTGCTGTATGTTTCATATACAGGATGTTAAGAAAAAAGTGCCACAATTGCCAGGATTGCTCAAAACAAGAGGAAAATGCCCCAAAATTATATGTTCGGGATCACCATCTGTTGAAATATGCACCATTTTATAGCGCGATGGATTATCAGTGCTACTGGAGAACGTTACCCTTGCAGAAATACAGTGACTGGACTGTGGTTTAATGTACCACTACATTTACTACGGATCGTGCGACATTACGTTAGCGAAAAGTTTCATGGACGATAGGCTGGCGAATACTTCCGGTGCCATGGCCTTCCCGTCCATTGGACCTGAATTCGTTGGATTTCTGGTTATGGAAACGTTTAAAGGCATTACTGTATGCAGAGTTCACGGACAAGGTGCGTTACACAATCCGAATTGAGCTAGGGATACTTGAAAGAGCGCCCAGCAAAGAACGTCTGGAGGGTATGTCAGGATACATGGTAAGCGCACGCAGCACTGCCTGTACTGTCTACTTTTACATGACACTCAGATGGGGGTGGGATACAGATTGGCCCTTATCTCAGCAGTTATTGGTTTCCTGACATATCGTTGGAGGAATTCTTCTTATAGTTGTGGCCAGTGCTACGTCCTGCAGTAATATGTGACGCTTTTTTTAATCACCCTGTATTTCGAAACGGTTGTTTCATTTTACCAATTAGTTACCTATTCGAAAGAATTCCCAGACTCGTAATTAGTAAAGCCGTTCCTTGCTTATCGATTAAACTATTTTCTATTCTTAGTTTCTTTATATCCATGTTTTAACGGTTGACCGACAGCGCTATCACCAGAGGAACACAGTTGGCTTAAATGTATCATAGATCTGTCCTAGAAGCACCAGTGTTTTAACCAAGAAAATGTTCAGGCCTGCCCGGAATGATTAAGAAACAGGGTAAAAACTAGTCGTATGACTTTTTTTTTGTCATCACTGGTTTGATGCGGACCGCCACGAATTCCTCCTCTGGTTGGTTCAAATGGCTCTGAGCACTATGCGACTTAACTTCTGAGCTCATCATTCGCCTAGAACTTAGAACTAATTAAACCTAACTAACCTAAGGACATCACAAACATCCATGCCCGAGGCAGGATTCGAACCTGCGACCGTAGCGGTCGCTCGGTTCCAGACTGTAGACCCTGGAACCGCACGGCCACTGCGGCCGGCTTCCTCCTCTGTGTTAACCTCTTCATCTCATTGCCTTCTGCATCCTCATGCCGTTAATCATTGCCGATTCTTCCGCCTTCAGGGGCAGTTCCCCAACCGTAGGACAAGAGAGTGCCCTGAACCTCTGACCGCTCCTCTGCCCTCTTTGACAAGGCCGTTGGCAGGATGAGGGTGACTTCTTATGCCGGAAGTTTTCGGCCGCCAATGCTGATTATTAATCAAAATTTAAGCACCGGTGGGATTCGAACCCAGGACCGAAGACGTTTTAATTTGAATCAGAGACACTACCCCTAGATCACGGGTGCACTTAATGGCGAAAAATGTAGCGCAAATAAATTCGATATCGTCCTTTCTTCGATTCCTGAACTGCTTGAAATCACTGGAGAGCTCACCAGAATCTAATACTCTCAGCCAGATTTGTAAACTGTCACTTAAACATAAACAGTTTATAGAACTGAAGATGAATGGAATCTGTATCTGAGGACGCGGAACGTTGGCCATGGCCACATTAAAGGCCAAATTTCAGACTCAAATGAAATATATTAAAATTCGCATTATCGTAAAGCGATTAATGATCCTACAGAATCGCTATGTTTACGTCAGAGACAAACAAACATGTACTTTTACACTCCTGGAACACCGTGAATTCATTGTCCCAGGAAGGGGAAACTTTATTGACACATTCCTGGGGTCAGATACATCACATGATCACACTGACAGAACCACAGGCACATAGACACAGGCAACAGAGCATGCACAATGTCGGCACTAGTACAGTGTATATCCACCTTTCGCAGCAATGCAGGCTGCTATTCTCCCATGGAGACGATCGTAGAGATGCTGGATGTAGTCCTGTGGAACGGCTTGCCATGCCATTTCCACCTGGCGCCTCAGTTGGACCAGCGTTCGTGCTGGACGTGCAGACCGCGTGAGACGACGCTTCATCCAGTCCCAAACATGCTCAATGGGGGACAGATCCGGAGATCTTGCTGGCCAGGGTAGTTGACTTACACCTTCTAGAGCACGTTGGGTGGCACGGGATACATGCGGACGTGCATTGTCCTGTTGGAACAGCAAGTTCCCTTGCCGGTCTAGGAATGGTAGAACGATGGGTTCGATGACGGTTTGGATGTACCGTGCACTATTCAGTGTCCCCTCGACGATCACCAGTGGTGTACGGCCAGTGTAGGAGATCGCTCCCCACACCATGATGCCGGGTGTTGGCCCTGTGTGCCTCGGTCGTATGCAGTCCTGATTGTGGCGCTCACCTGCACGGCGCCAAACACGCATACGACCATCATTGGCACCAAGGCAGAAGCGACTCTCATCGCTGAAGACGACACGTCTCCATTCGTCCCTCCATTCACGCCTGTCGCGACACCACTGGAGGCGGGCTGCACGATGTTGGGGCGTGAGCGGAAGACGGCCTAACGGTGTGCGGGACCGTAGCCCAGCTTCATGGAGACGGTTGCGAATGGTCCTCGCCGATACCCCAGGAGCAACAGTGTCCCTAATTTGCTGGGAAGTGGCGGTGCGGTCCCCTACGGCACTGCGTAGGATCCTACGGTCTTGGCGTGCATCCGTGCGTCGCTGCGGTCCGGTCCCAGGTCGACGGGCACGTGCACCTTCCGCCGACCACTGGCGACAACATCGATGTACTGTGGAGACCTCACGCCCCACGTGTTGAGCAATTCGGCGGTACGTCCACCCGGCCTCCCGCATGCCCACTATACGCCCTCGCTCAAAGTCCGTCAACTGCACATACGGTTCACGTCCACGCTGTCGCGGCATGCTACCAGTGTTAAAGACTGCGATGGAGCTCCGTATGCCACGGCAAACTGTCTGACTCTGACGGCGGCGGTGCACAAATGCTGCGCAGCTAGCGCCATTCGACGGCCAACACCGCGGTTCCTGGTGTGTCCGCTGTGCCGTGCGTGTGATCATTGCTTGTACAGCCTTCTCGCAGTGTCCGGAGCAAGTATGGTGGGTCTGACACACCGGTGTCAATGTGTTCTTTTTTCCATTTCCAGGAGTGTATTTATCGCAGCTTCAGAGGATTGATTGTTTCAAACCACATTGAAATCGTGCCCGCGGCTCTCCCGTCCCTCTTTTTCCCCAAATTAACTGTCTTAGGTGGAATTCTACATTGAGTTGACTTCCTCCTCCCAAAGTCAAATTGGAAAAATAAAGGATTAGATACACTCCACGTCATAGTGCTCGCTCGGATACCCGATCGCGTTAAGGCGCCGTTTCCGGGATTGGCGGTGGTGAGCCGGCCAGCCTGGATGTGGTTTTTAGGCGGTTTCCACCCACTAGATAAACACTGCGCTGGTACCCTACGCAAAGATTTAGTTAACACTAATGCATTTGAATATAAGATTTACTCAAAGCTCCGACAGATGGCGTCAGGGAGGGTCACTCACACTGCCAAAACCCATATAATAATGACGAACCCGTAGAGAACGGAAAAGGCGAAGAAGAAGAAGACACAGACAGTTTATCGTTCGGAACAGTAACGCAAAAGATAATTTTAAGGTAACGCAAGGTCCCGCAATGAACAAGAGATCTAACCTTCAAAATACAATTGTAACACGGCGTACTGCGGACGGGAAGAATTGTACATACTTTTGACTTAAATTCATAACCGCTATTGAAACTAAAATCACTTTAAATTTACTTCAGAATGGGCTGTAGTATTTCAGAGCATGTTTCATATTTATGCTATCAGAATCTGATTTGTGAATGGAGTACGGACTCAAAACCAAACTGCGCGAAGCTTAAGACGTTGTTGTCCATCTTTGTCACACACTCAAGTTCTCCTGAGTCTGTGGAGTTTTCCTATAACCCAGCAGAAGTCACAGCGGTAATAGTGGATTCCTGACTTAGTAATCGCGTAAGGTACCGTGTGATTGTGTAAGATACCGAAGCAGTTGGAAAGAAGTGCTTTACTCGCATACTGCAGTCTCATCTCTTCAAGCCTCTATGTTTATAGTCTCCTGTTACTCTTCACCGGTCGGTCGTGCTATTCGTGTGTTAGGGTAACATAATCCCCTACACAAATTGCTGGAAACTATACGTATAAAGAATTTTTCTTAAGAAAAAAAATATATATATGTCAGCGTAGGTTGTATAAATGCGAATAGAATATTCATTTTTTATAATTTCCATTATTACAAATTTTTTCACCAAGGAACGACGGAAGTATTTAAAGTTATAAAATGAGTAACTTAATTCTTTCCGAGCTTGGTCAGCAGGTACAATGTGTTTTGTCTTGTGCACATGAGTAACAAATAGCCAAATTCAATCACCAAACATAGTATCTTTCAAAACTAATAAAAACAGCACTATCAAAACCTATATATTATTACCAACAGGCATTAGAAAAGGACACAAAGAAATTATTGTTTCCTGTGGCCCTTTAGCGAAATACCGTAAAGAAAAAATGTTACACGTTATAGTCAAAATCCTTATCAGCCCAGGAAAATTAGGTCGGAAAACGCCGCGCTGCCTAATAAAAATGCACAAGATGGAAATAATTTTACTCGACGTTAGGCATCCAAATAAAAGAGTCGTACATGAGAGTTGTAGAGTATCAAATTCTGTTTAAAAAAGAGTTCCTAAATTTTAAAATTCCCTCACTACTATGCAGAGGTGCCAATAAAAACACAATGGTATTCGTAGCGCTAAATTCCTGTTCATTATTTTTTTTTGTGAAGTAAAATTACTTTTGAACCCCAAATCATCGACATTCGTCCAGATATTCAAATTTAAGAGCACTCTACACGATCTATGGTGGCTAAACGCGGCCGAACCGATTTTCATTTTTAAGTACAGTATGTCGTTCTAAGCCAAATTTGGGATGTCTAACGTCGACTAAAATTATCTCCAGCATGTGAATATTTATTGGCCAGCAAAAGCCTCATGTCCCTACACTATACTGCTGGTATACGAATGTCTATGTTTTTGGTTGCTAGATGTAATGAACCATTCTCGTCTTCGTGATGTCTTATTGCGTCCAGCTCTATGTTCTTCGCCGCTATTGAGCAACCAGCTGTATGAAGAAAGACTGTAGGCGTTGTGGCAATTCGACGTGCGTACCAATTAGTATGTAATTCATTGCGCGGAGTACATTATCCAGTGCATCCTAAATTGCTCGTTAAGATCATTCCTATTCGACAGTAAAAACTGTGTTTCATCGATATATTACGTTCTGTGACTAGATATATCACTAGGTAGTAAAGGTATGTACAAATATTGGACAGTAAAATTAGTAATATTGTGTTATTGAATTTTCCAAAGAAATTATCTTTTACAGTTAATCATTGTTTGTTCATGGCATACTGTATATTTTACTTCATGCAGCAGACATGATTATCTATTGTGTCAGTTTTTTTAGTTCGCATTGGGTCCTCACCGTAATGTAATCTAAAACGATGTTTTACTTCATGCACCAGGCATGATTATCTATTGTGTCTTTTTTTTAGTTTGCATTCGGTCCTCACCATAATACCATCTAAAACGCGTATTTAATAACATAGTACTACGTATTCTACTATGCATTTCACTAGAAAGGTGAGAAACTTATAATCCTCGAAACGTAAACAAATAAAAAGAAATGATTATCATGTAAAATCTATACACGTTATGAAAACAGTATATAGATAATTCAGTCACACACTTTAATTGGGTGAACGGGATATTTAATAACCCTGGTTCTCATGAGAATACAGCAAGAGTGGGACCGATGTCGGAAAGGGAACTTCTGTGTTAACCACTGCTCGGACACAAAGATTTTCGTTGTGATCGCTTTAGGTACTACCTATTTAAGCTGTGGATTTGATTCTGTTTTATGTTGCAGTCGTCCATAATGCAGTAGTTTCATAGCCATGATTACTCCAGTTACGTCTGTCAGTCGCTCTTTTTGTTCATCAAATTAAACATTGACTGATGAGGAATTCTATCATCTAGGATTTCGCTTGAGATTATTGCTTGCTTGGGTAAATTGTCCACCGTCTCATTATGAGAATTTAATTACAGCCCAACTCGGCACTTATCTTCGTCAATATCTCTGCTTTCTTATTTTTAACGACTTGTTTTCTTATCATCTGGTACGAAAGCCTACACATTTTTATTTTATTGGAAATTTTTGAGGCTCCGAAGTACGCCTTGAATGAAGCGAAGATTTATTATTGTTGTATTTAATTTTCATACGAAGTCCATCATTTGAAAGTTTCATAACCAGCAGTTTTCTTCTGTGAAAATCGCAAAGTCTACCTGTGCTTGATACTTAATAGGTATTGCTCTGTTTCATCGTGTGTAGGATTCAATATAATAACGTGGTTCGAATATATACTCTAATAAAACTATACTGAAGTCTGTCTTGCTATTGATATTCTTGATACATTATCGTAAAAATGCAGCCATAAGCCAAGATTAACATAATCATAGCCCTGTACAAAATAAGTAGCTTTTCAGGTGCGCTCCACAACGTGTGTCTGTCCAGATCGCAGGGCATAGTTTTGGTTTCTAAATTAATATAAATATCATGTATATGAGCGCTGCACGTTAATGAAGTGTCAGTTTCATTCGTAGGAACTTCTCATGGCTTCGGAGTGGGGTATCGGAGGCACAAAGCTACGTAATATTGTGGCACCTACGCGTGAAAATGACCTTTAATTACTGTTATGTCATGTGCTGCAGAAAGGTAAGAAATATTCCGTAAACGAAAATATGAAATGTCAAATCGATTCCTCAGAAATAGATTACGTCGATCCCCATTACATAATCAAAGATTTGTTCTGATCTTTAACGGGAAAAGATGAGAACCGTACGTTAATTTCACACTACTACTTTTTTGTGAGGATGTTTTTATGACGTAAATTAGTGGGCGTATTGGGTCTTATTGCCTTCTGGATGGTCGAAAATCACTCGTGCAATAAAACTTCTCCCAACGGACACCTCTAAATAGCTGACACCTCCAAATTACGGACACCTTTAAATTCCGCAGTAGAAGTGCTTGGGGTTTAGTGGCAATATTTCTTCTCAATAACGGACGTACTTAATAATGGACGGGAACACTGAAAACCGCTTCCACAATAAAAGGAAAACTCCTTAACAACGGGCAGTCTGATGGAAAACGGTTGAAACTCCTGGAATTTGAGGCAAGAATGGAGTGAACATCGGGCCTTCACGTATTGTTTTATGTTACTGCCAAACATATATTTCTTTTTAAAGTGTAGGTGATAGGCGGTATAGTTTGTGGTTATACCGTGAGAATTGTGTCTCAGGCGCGTCTCGCAAACGACTGACTTTAAAGGAAAAGCTTCACGTCGTAAGAAAGTAAAAGTAGTATTTGAGATATGGCAGTGCGATTTTCAGTGGGTAAATATCAGGTCTGTGACATTTTGAGAAATCAAGCTGACATCATTTAACTATGGCCGGAAAACGAAAACTTTTCTGCGAAATTCTCATTTCCCGTCACACATATATTAGTACTGAAAGCTGAACTAGTACTTAGCGACAACATGCCTGTGAGTGGGCCATTTATTCTTGCAGAAGCACTTGAAACCACTAAAGAATTTGTCGTGTCAAGAGTTTCAGGTACCTGTCGCGGGTTTGATAAGTTAACAACATGTTGAAACATGCGTGGTGAATACGATCCTGTTGACGAAAACATTGTGTATGGATGGGAAAAAGGAATTTCTAGAATCTGCGAAGGTTATGAAAAGAAGATGTGTTCAGTTGTGAGGACACTGTTTTTTTCTACTGAACTCTATCGAGTTAGATAATGTCCGTAAAACGTGAAAAGTACTCAGGGAAAATAGAGTTGGAAAGAAAGACTTGCGTAAATGTGGAAGGTGAATTTCAAAAACGTGTCGTTACAGGCGAGACTGCTTCACCTACATGTTTTTAGTGGACTGATTTGAGTAAACTGAACATGTAGTGGTATTCAGACTACCGGGCTTATATCGCGAGCGCAATAATGACCGAGGTTAGTTGCTATTTGTTAGAAAAATGGGATGACAAAATAGGAAATTGATCTTGCTTGTGGACGATGCTCCATCATATTACAAGCCATTCTACCGAATCTGGAAAAAAAAAACTACTGAGGCACGTTCTGCCTCGAATGGACGATCTCGATTTTGCAGATGAACTAGCAAAATCTATCAGTGCGTTGGATGCCCATCCATGGATATGATCTGCTTTGAGACAAGTCTTTTTCGCTGTAGTCAGAACAGCTGGATGTAACTAAAATAATGACTTACTTAGTATCATTAGTGATAGTGTTCAGGAACATGAGGTCAACCGAGGTGACATTCATGACTTATTACGTTTGAAGTGAAAATCTGATGGTTATTTCGTTGTTGTTGTTGTGGTCTTCAGTCCTGAGACTGGTTTGATGCAGCTCTCCATGCTGCTCTATCCTGTGCAAGCTTCTTCATCTCCCAGTACCTACTGCAACCTACATCCTTCTGAATCTGCTTAGTGTATTCATCTCTTGGTCTCCCTCTACGATTTTTACCCTCCACGCTGCCCTCCAATGCCAAATTTGTGATCCCTTGATGCCTCAAAACATGTCCTACCAACCGATCCCTTCTTCTAGTCAAGTTGTGCCACAAACTTCTCTTCTCCCCAGTCCTATTCAATACCTCCTCATTAGTTACGTGATCTACCCACCTTATCTTCAGCATTCTTCTGTAGCACCACATTTCGAAAGCTTCTATTCTCTTCTTGTCCAAACTAGTTATCGTCCATGTTTCACTTCCGTACATGGCTACACTCCATACAAATACTTTCAGAAACGACTTCCTGACACTTAAATCTATACTCGACGTTAACAAATTTCTCTTCTTCAGAAACGATTTCCTTGCCATTGTACACAAATGATGTGTCAACTAATACCCATGAATTTGACCACATTTAGGACAAAATGTGGTGATGAAGATGACAACAGTCAACCTTATGATATCATTGAACAGGTCTACGCTCCACTTACAAGTAACGAAGTTGTTGAAGAGGTTAGGAAATTAAATCATTACTTTTCAAGGAAGAAAGATGTAGAAGGACGCAGTCCAGAACCTGAACTTGAAGCCCATATTGAAGAGGCGATTACGAAAACTTCAAGGTTCAGAAAAAGATAAATGATTACAGATAGAGAGTTGGTTTTGGACATTCTGGGTGTGGCCACTGATAGAATCTACTGGAAATGACAGATCATTCTGAATCCAGTAATGTAGCAAAAAATTACACTATTACGTGCATAGTACATTTTTTTCGAAATTTGTGTGTAAGGAGTCTTTTGTGGCTTTAAATTCACCTAATATATTTTGTCCCTGAATGTCGATAAAACATACTGTACATGAAAATAAAAAAAGAAAAATATAGTGCGGGATCCTGCCATGTAACATCCAACATTTTTCTTTAATAGTGGCCTCTTCTTAACGAAAGACACATCGTTTTTCCCCTCGGGACCGTCCGTTTTTGAAAAGTTTCAGTATAGTATGTTTTCCGTATTTTACTCGCAAAGTCGTGAGTGCTGATTTCTTGGACTGGCATTGCTTGTTTCGCGACATAACAACCTAATTAATATGACTGAGCGATCTCACGTTTACCTCTACAAATTTCGTGCGTAGTCTGATATGTGTCCTAGTCGCGGATTATAAATGCGATGTGAAAATAGTTCTGACAAGAATAATTTTTCAGTTTGTTAAATGAGAAGGCTAGTAGCCACGAAAAGGTAGTTCTCTTTTACATGGCCGACTTTTCATGCGCAAATAGCAGTGAACCTGTTTATTGTGTTTACGCCGTGCACGAGGATATGATTGATTATTAAGGCTAACGGCAGTGAAAGTACCAAATTCAAAAACGTTAAACAAGAATGCAAAAGGAAAATTAGTTCAAAAATGGTTCTGAGCACTATGGGACTCAACATCTTAGGTCATAAGTCCCCGAGAACTTAGAACTACTTAAACCTAACTAACCTAAAGACGTCACACACACCCATGCCCGAGGCAGGATTCGAACCTGCGACCGTAGCAGTCCCGCGGTTCCGGACTGCAGCGCCAGAACCGCAAGGCCACCGCGGCCGGCGGAAAATTAGTATTCATTAATTCGTAATCATCAAGATCTTTAGAAACAAATATCTGCTGTAGTTCAACTGTACGAGGTCAAGAGGAACAGTCGGTCGTAATGAAAGTAAAGGAAAAACCTCATTCAGATTTAGCCATGTAGTAAAAATATATTACGCTGTATAGTTTTATAGAGCTAAAAAAATAATAATAAGAAACAAACAAGATAGTCGTGTAGCATAGAACATGCCATTTTTTATGAGTGAAACTATATGGAAGCAGTAGTTATCTGGTGCACCACATTATCCTCAACCTGCCTGTCTACTGAAGAACCTCACATTCAACGCTGCCTTTTCAAACAACTCTACAAAATTTCTCATTAGCACAACGTTATGTTCAGCTCTGTAATATTATCGACAGCAGAATTTCATTACAGCAATAAATGTGTAGAATTAAATCCTAGTTTTTAATTAGGCTGTTGTTATCTAATTTTCTTTGATTCCATCGCCTAATTATCTGATCTGTCGTTTTTTTATTATTATCACTATTCATTATCAGTAAGTAGGGTGTATGGTATAATAAACACTGAATGAGAAATATAAATGTTATTAAGCGTTAGCTCCACTAAAGTCTTATAAACACCATGAAATCAATTTTATAGTCTCCGTGATGCACTGTTTCTAATTTACATTCAAGGATGGAAAGCGAAACCAAATTAAACTCTCAGCTCTTTATTCAAGTAAGTTCTAAAATGTAGCTGCGGCGACGCTCTCTTTAAGTAAATATTAGAAAATTAAACATTGGGAGAGTGCGATTGCTTGTGGCCGATCAGCATCGAATCCGTGTTTCTACTACTCCCACATTATAACTACCGGAGGCATATCTCACGAACCAGTTCTTTAGCTACTGTCCACTTGCATTCCTCTACATCTACAGACATACTCCGCGAGTGACAGTATGGTGTAAGGCAGATCGTACATTGTACCACTGTTATTATTTGCTTTCCTGTTCCACTCGCAAATAAAGCAAGGGATAAACGAGTGCCAATATCCCGCCGACGAGCCCAAATTTCTCTTATCTTCGTGGTTCTTACGCAAAATGTGCGTTAGCGGCAGAAGAAACGTTCTGCAATCAACTTCAGATCTCGGTTCCAAAATTTTCTCAGTAGTGTTTCGGGAAAACAAAGTCACTTTCCTCCAGGAATTCCCATTTGATTTCATGAAACATCTCCGTAACACTCGTGTGTTAATCGAAGCTACCGCTAACAAATCTAGCAGGCCACTTCTGCAATTATTCAATGTCTTTCTTTAATCCGACCTGGTGGGGATTCCAAACACTCAAACTGTTATCAAGAATGGGTCGCACTAGTGTTGTATATGCAGCCTCCTTTACAGATGAACCACACTTTCCCAAAATTCTCCCAATAAACCGATTCTGACCGTTCGCCTTCACTGCTACCGTCCTTAAGTGCTCATTCCATTTCATATCGCTTTCCAAAGTTACGTCTAGATATTTAAAGGGTGTGACTGTTTCAACAGTATACTAATAATAATGCTGTATTCGAACGTTGCAGGGTTGTTTTTCGTATTCATCAGCATTAACCTAATTTTCTAGATTTAGAGGAAGCTGCCATTCATCAACCTTACTAGAAATTTTGCCTAAGTCATCTTGTATTCCCCTACAGTCACTAAACGACCGAAACCTTATCATATACCACAGACTCATCAGCAAATCGTCGCAGATTGCTGTTCACACTGTCGGTTAGATCATTTATGTGTATAGATTATATACTATAAAAGCGGTCCTAACACACTTCCTTACCTGTAATGATCACTTACCGTCGAAGATAACGTACTGAGTTCTATTACTGAAAACGTCTTCAAGCAGCCACTCACATATCTGGGAACCTATTCAGTATGCATTGTTATTTTATTCAGTCAAGTGAGGTCTTCACCAGGGGAGTTAATCTTTGATGACAATTAATATACACCGTGGGTACCACACATTGATCTCACTGCACCTACAAGTAGCGGGTGATCAAAAAGTCAGTATAAATTTGAAAACTTAATAAACCACGGAATAATGTAGATAGAGAGGTAAAAATTGACACACATGCTTGGAATGACATGGGGTTTTATTAGAACAAAAAAAAAAAAACAAAAAAAGAAACATAGTTCACAAAATGTCCGACAGATGGTGTCGTTTGGTGATGATCGTGTGCTCAGCCGCCACTTGATCTCACTGCACCTACAAGTAGCGGGTGATCAAAAAGTCATTATAAATTTGAAAACTTAATAAACCACGGAATAATGTAGATAGAGAGGTAAAAATTGACACACATGCTTGGAATGACATGGGGTTTTATTAGAACAAAAAAAAACAAAAAAAAGAAACAAAGTTCACAAAATGTCCGACAGATGGCGTCGTTTGGTGATGATCGTGTGCTCAGCCGCCACTTTGGTCATGCTTGGCCTCCCAGGTCCCCAGACCTCAGTCCGTGCGATTATTGGCTTTGGGGTTACCTGAAGTCGCAAGTGTATCGTGATTGACCGACATGTGTAGGGATGCTGAAAGACAACATCCGACGCCAATGCCTCACCATAACTCCGGACATGCTTTACAGTGCTGTTCACAGAATTATTCCTCGACTACAGCTATTGTTGAGGAATGATGGTGGACATATTGAGCATTTCCTGTAAAGAACATCATCTTTGCTTTGTCTTACTTTGTTAGGCTAATTATTGCTATTCTGATCAGACGAAGCGCCATCTGTTGGACATTCCTTGAACTTTTGTATTTTTTTGGTTCTAATTAAACCCCATGTCATTCCAAGCATGTGTGTCAATTTGTATCTCTCTATCTACATTATTCCGTGATTTTTTCAGTTTTCAAATTTATACTGACTTTTTGATCACCCGGTATATAAGAATGAGTGTATTATCGACGTCTTGATAACACTGGAAACGTAAGAGCAGACAGAGACTGCAGTCAACATTACAGGTTGAAATAAGCTGTTATAAAGATTTGCACAGATTCGTTAATGTTCACAGCGGCAGGTTCATGACTCGAAAGCAGTAATTTGTCAGTTGAATGAGGCTATGTTAGCGGTTTGTGTAGCAGGGTATGGTTATTTGAAGATGCTACAGCCAGATTCCCAGGGAACGAGTTCAGCTTCCGGTTTCTGGAAGACTACGGTTGAAGCTGCCCTATGAAAGGCTTGTCACGGATCTTTCACTGATTATCTCTTTTACGGTGTGTCTCGGTATTTTCCCTCTCTCCTTCTGCATACTGTCATCGTTTGTTACTGGTTCTGTTGACATAATTAGTTTTGTTTCTGTGCCTTGCATTATTATTATTTCTTTACTTTCTCAGACGTTAAGTCTGTTTGAGAATGGAAAGTGACGCGGACCTTGATCAAGCGTCACTTCCTATTAACTGTACGGTATGTGTTATATTGCATTTAGGAACTTTCGGGTAATTGAACATGTATCAATAATTACGGATTTCTGTAGTTGTATATATATGTTTGGATGTAGCTGTATTGCATTGATGTACTGGTGGATATTGTGTGGTATGACTCCTGTAGTTGATAGTATAATTGGTATGATGTCAACTTTATCCTGATGCCACATGTCTTTGACTTCCTCAGCCAGTTGGATGTATTTTTCAATTTTTTCTCCTGTTTTCTTTTGTATATTTGTTGTATTTGGTATGGATATTTCGATTAGTTGTGTTAATTTCTTCTTTTTATTGGTGAGTATGATGTCAGGTTTGTTATGTGGTGTTGTTTTATCTGTTATAATGGTTCTGTTCCAGTATAATTTGTATTCATCATTCTCCAGTACATTTTGTGGTGCATACTTGTATGTAGGAACTTGTTGTTTTAAAAGTTTATGTTGTAAGGCAAGCTGTTGATGTATTATTTTTGCGACATTGTCATGTCTTCTGGGGTATTCTGTATTTGCTAGTATTGTACATCCGCTTGTGATGTGATCTACTGTTTCTATTTGTTGTTTACAAAGTCTGCATTTATCTGTTGTGGTATTGGGATCTTTAATAATATGCTTGCTGTAATACCTGGTGTTTATTGTTTGATCCTGTATTGCAATCATGAATCCTTCTGTCTCACTGTGTATATTGCCTTTTCTTAGCCATGTGTTGGATGCGTCTTGATCGATGTGTGGCTGTGTTAGATGATACGGGTGCTTGCCATGAAGTGTTTTCTTTTTCTAATTTACTTTCTTCGTATCTGTTGATGTTATGTGGTCTAAAGGGTTGTAGAGGTGGTTATGAAATTGTAGTGGTGTAGCCGATGTATTTATATGAGTGATTGCTTTGTGTATTTTGCTAGTTTCTGCTCGTTCTATAAAGAATTTTCTTAAATTGTCTACCTGTCCATAATGTAGATTTTTTATATCGATAAATCCCCTTCCTCCTTCCTTTCTGCTTAATGTGAATCTTTCTGTTGCTGAATGTATGTGATGTATTCTATATTTGTGGCATTGTGATCGTGTAAGTGTATTGAGTGCTTCTAGGTCTGTGTTACTCCATTTCACTACTCCAAATGAGTAGGTCAATATTGGTATGGCATAAGTATTTATAGCTTTTGTCTTGTTTCTTGCTGTCAATTCTGTTTTCAGTATTTTTGTTAGTCTTTGTCTATATTTTTCTTTTAGTTCTTCTTTAATATTTGTATTATCTATTCCTATTTTTTGTCTGTATCCTAGATATTTATAGGCATCCGTTTTTTCCATCGCTTCTATGCAGTCGCTGTGGTTATCCAATATGTAATCTTCTTGTTTAGTGTGTTTTCCCTTGACTATGCTATTTTTCTTACATTTGTCTGTTCCAAAAGCCATACTTATATCATTGCTGAATACTTCTGTTATCTTTAGTAATTGGTTGAGTTGTTGATTTGTTGCTGCCAGTAGTTTTAGATCATCCATGTATAGCAAATGTGTGATTTTGTGTGGGTATGTTCCAGTAATATTGTATCCATAATTTGTATTATTTAGCATGTTGGATAGTGGGTTCAGAGCAAGGCAGAACCAGAAAGGACTTAATGAGTCTCCTTGGTATATTCCACGCTTAATCTGTATTGGCTGCGATGTGATATTATTTGAATTTGTTTGGATATTAAGTGTGGTTTTCCAATTTTTCATTACTATGTTTAGGAACTGTATCAATTTAGGATCTACTTTGTATATTTCCAATATTTGTAGTAACCATGAGTGGGGTACACTATCAAAAGCTTTTTGGTAATCAATGTATGCGTAGTGTAGCGACCTTTGTTTAGTTTTAGCTTGATATGTCACCTCTGCATCTATTATCAGTTGCTCTTTACATCCTCGTGCTCCTTTGCAACAGCCTTTTTGCTCTTCATTTATAATTTTGTTCTGTGTTGTATGTGTAATTAATTTCTGTTTAATGATTGAAGTTAATATTTTGTATATTGTTGGTAGGCATGTTATGGGGCGATATTTAGCTGGGTTCGCTGTGTCTGCTTGATCTTTAGGTTTCAGATAAGTTATTCCATGTGTAAGTGTATCAGGGAATGTGTATGGGTCTGCAATGTAACTGTTAAATAATTTAGTTAGATGTGAATGTGTTGAGGTGAACTTCTTTAACCAGAAATTTGCTATTTTATCATTTCCAGGGGCTTTCCAATTGTGAGTAGAATTAATTGCTTGGGTGACTTCATGTTGCAAAATTATCACTTCAGGCATTTGTGGTATCATCTTGTATGTGTCTGTTTCTGCTTGTATCCACCGTGCATGTCTGTTATGTTGTACCGGGTTTGACCATATGTTGCTCCAGAAGTGTTCCATGTCTGTTATGTTTGGTGGATTGTTTATTTTAATGTGTGTGTTATCTATTGTCTGGTAAAATTTCTTTTGGTTTGTGTTGAATGTTTGGTTTTGTTTCCTTCTATTTTCACTTTTTTTGTATCTTCTGAGTCGTTTGGCTAATGCTTGTAATTTCTGCTTCTTTTCGTCTAATTGCTCTGTCGCTTCTTGTTGTGAGATTTTACCTAACCTTTTTCGTTTTTTTTTCCGAGATTTCATTTCTTATAAATTGTGTTAGCTGTCCGATGTCTTTTCTCAGTTTTTCTATTCTGATCTGTAGCCTGTGTTGCCATGCTGGTTTTGTGGTTTTCTTCTGTATGTTGGTTGGTTCTGATCTCTGTCTAGTGTGTATATTTAGTGTAGTGAGTGCTCCTATATAAACCAGTAGTTGTAACTCTTCCATAGTTGTGTTTTCATTTATTTTGTTGTGTATGATTGTGTTGATAGTTTTTATTGTTGTTTCGACTTGTGGGTTATTTGGTGGTCTATGCAAGAATGGTCTAATGTCTGTATTTGTGTCTTTGTATTCTATATATGTTAGCTGAAATTTTTCTTCTATATCTAGCATCTGTGTCACTTCGTGTTCTATTTGTGCTTGTTCTGGTGGCTGTCTTAAGATTTCGTTTTCCTCTGATTGTTTAATTGGTGCGTGTTGTTCTTTGTTTGTTTGCTCTGGGATGTTTGAGTCCATTACTGTATTTTCTTCTTCTTCTGATTGCACATTATTTTGTTCCAGTATTTGTTGTACTTCTTGTTTGATGTTTTCTAATTCTGACTGGGGTATCCTGTTATTTTTGATTATTACACGGATCTGATCAGCTAGTCGTTGTTCTGTTAAAAATTTTAATTCTGGGTATCTGGTAATAAATGTTGTGTATACTTGTGATCTGTATCCAGTTGTGTTGGTTCCTAGGTTTGTTGCTTGGTAATAACAGAACATGAGGTGTCGATTAACTTCATCTGACCATCTCATCCTCTGTCTTTGTTTTCCTTCTAGGGTGGTTGCAGGAAGCATATCCTGCAAAACACCTCTATTTGGATTTAAATCATTTTCCAGTTGGCTAGCAGTGTCGTTACCATTGTGGGCGGGCATAGGGTTCAAGCGTCGTCCCCGACCATGACGGCGCTTGTCCGAGGCTTCTTTAGTTCTGTCCTGAACCAACTAATCACACTAAAAGGGGGGTTAGCCCTATTAGTGGTTTGTTCTTTTCGTCGCCTTTTACGACTGGCAGAACATACCGGAGGCCTATTCTTTTCCCGGGCCTCCATTATTATTATTATTATTATTATTATTATTATTATTATTATTCGACTATCCATATCCCTCTATTTAATGTCTTAAATATCGCCCCAAGTATTACTTCTTACTAAGTATCTCACTAAGTTTTTACAGTTTGAGCCCCTCATGGCTCTTACCTTCTCTACTTTTATGTTCAGTTATGTTTGTATACATTTCTTAAAACAAGGGGGAAAAATTTGTGTTGCTACCGTCATATACCGAATCCCATTGACTAACACTGTTGTGTCGTAATAGGTTGATGCTATAAAAGCTCCCCCCCCCCCCCTCCTTCCCGTCAGCTGTTTAAGAATAAATGCTTCAGCCAGGCACTACTTCGCCGAATTTAAAACTGATTAACTGCCCATTTTCATACAAACCTTTTCGTCATGTTCATAAATGGCAACATTCGCGTCACCTCCACTGGAACTGAGTGGCCGATCGAAATGGCGCCGTAGTTAATAGACTGGGCTCGCATTGAGCAATACGGCGGTTCAAACCCCTGTCCGGTTATCCAGGTTTATGTTCTCCCCAAAATCACTTAAGGCAAAAGGCGGTATGGTTCTCTCAAAATAGACACCTATCCAACCTTTTGGTATGTCTCTAATGACTTCGTCGTCGACGGTGAGTTAAAACTTAATTTTCCTTTTGGATCTGCACATCAGAGTTAGGTACTATAACAGGTTTGCTTTAGCCTGTCCCTGTGTTCTATATAGTACTTAGGCAGCCCAAATAATTTGTATAAACTCTTATGAATCCCATTAAGTTTCTTTCAAAATGGTTCAAATGGCCCTGAGCGCCATGTAACTTAACAAAAAAATGGTTCAAATGGCTCTGAGCACAATGGGACTTCGAAGGTCATCAGTCCCCTAGAACTTAGAACTACTTAAACCTAACTAACCTAAGGACATCACACACATCCATGCCCGAGGTAGGATTCGAACCTGCGAATGTAGCGATCGCGCGGTTCCAGACTGAAGCGCCTAGAACCGCTCGACCGAAGCGGCCGGCTAAGTTTCTTTCAACTTTATTCTGTTTCATTAAAGGAAAGGATGATAACAGAGATACACTTACACATGTATTCGTAAAACTAGTTATACGTACGTTATTGAATTTTTTTCTTTATCTTGAGTATGTCATCCATTCATATTTAACTCTGAATGCAATTCACCCTATTAAATATTATGAAAACACAAGCAGTGCAACTTTGAATAAGAGTCCGACATATGCGATCTGGTAGAGTGCCTTGGTGGCGAGTTGTGCGAAAAAGGCTCTGTATCGGAACAATATCATTCACATGTTGTTGTTGTTGTTGTTGTCTTCAGTCCTGAGACTGGTTTGATGCAGCTCTCCATGCTACTCTATCCTGTGCAAGCTTCTTCATCTCCCAGTACCTACTGCAACCTACATCCTTCTGAATCTGCTTAGTGTATTCATCTCTTGGTCTCCCTCTACGATTTTTACCCTCCACGCTACCCTCCAATGCTAAATTTGTGATCCCATGATGCCTCAAAACATGTCCTACCAACCGATCCCTTCTTCTAGTCAAGTTGAGCCACAAACTTCTCTTCTCCCCAATCCTATTCAATACCTCCTCATTAGTTACGTGATCTACCCACCTTATCTTCAGCATTCTTCTGCAGCACCACATTTCGAAAGCTTCTATTCTCTTCTTGTCCAAACTATTTATCGTCCATGTTTCACTTCCATACATGGCTACACTCCATACAAATACTTTCAGAAACGACTTCGTGACACTTAAATCTATACTCGATGTTAACAAATTTCTCTTCTTCAGAAACGCTTTCCTTGCCATTGCCAGTCTACATTTTATATCCTCTCTACTTCGACAATCATCAGTTACTTTGCTTCCCAAATAGAAAAACTCATTTACTATTTTGAGTGTCTCATTTCCTAATCTAATTCCCTCAGTATCACCTGATTTAAATCGACTACATTCCATTACCCTCGTTTTGCTTTTGTTGATGTTCATCTTATATCCTCCTTTCAAGATACTGTCTATTCCGTTCAACTGCTCTTCCAAGTCGTTTGCTGTCACTGACAGAAATACAATGTCATCGGCAAGACTCAAAGTTTTTATTTCTTCTTCCGGGACTTTAACTCCTCCTCCAAATTCTTTTTGTTTCCCTTACTGCTTGCTCAATATACAGATTGAATAACATCGGGGAGAGGCTACAACCCTGTCTCACTCCCTTCCCAACCACTGCTTCCCTATCATGTCCCTCAACTCTTATAACTGCCATCTGGTTTCTGTACAAATTGTAAATAGCCTTTCGCTCCTTGTATTTTACCCCTGCCACCTTCAGAATTTGAAAGAGAGTATTCCAGTTAACGTTGTCAAAAGCTTTCTCTAAGTCTACAAATGCTAGAAACGTAGGTTTGCCTTTTCTTAATCTTTCTTCTAAGATAAGTCGTAAGGTTAGTATTGCCTCACGTGTTCCAACATTTCTACGGAATCCAAACTGATCTTCCCCGAGGTCCGCTTCTACCAGTTTTTCCATTCGTCTGTAAAGAATTCGCGTTAGTATTTTGCAGCTGTGACTTATAACGCGTCTAAATACTGAGTCTTCTTTGTGTTGCTGTGTATTACTCCTTACTAATATCTGCATGATACAAGATGATCAGCTCATAGATGTATGAAACTTTAATCTTACTACAACTCAAGATGTAATCTTTACGTACTATACATAAAAAGGTCTCTTACGAAGTCCATGCATGACATGGGGTGAGTGACTTTGAAAATAACCATAAAAGGTATTCAAGAAAGATAGGCAGTCTCGGTGGCAAAATTGTTTTTTATTTATTTAATGTGTGACGGGTTCCACTCTCACGGGAGTATCGTCAGACATCGGGTAAAAACACCGGAAGACCGCTGGAAAGTGTACAGAAAGTCCCGCAATCACCAAAAATGGTATCATGTCCAATAAAATATATATAGGACACATCCACTTGTGTTTACGCGTATTCGTTCTTCCCAACACAATGCTGGATATGTTTACAACATAGGTCAGGTGAGCCAAGCGTCCTAATGGCACACGTTTACGGCTCCTACCTAGTAGGGTGCCATTAGGACGCTTTGCTCACCTGGCCTCTGTCGTAAACGTATTCAGCGTTGTGTTGGGAAGAGCGAATACGTGTAAACACAGGTGGATGTGTCCTATATATATTTTATTGGACATGATACCATTTTTGGTGATTTGCGGAACGTTCTGTGGTCCTCGAGTATTCTTACGCGTTGTCTGATGACGCTTCTGTGAGAGTAAAATGCGTCTCAAATTAAATAAATAAAAAACCATTTTGCAACCGAGACTGCCTATTCCTTCTTGAACTTCTCAAGACGTTGCTGTACGGTTAGCCGAAAGATGGAGTGGTGTGATTTCCATAAAAGATATTTATCAAGAAGGTAGGTATAATTTATTTGACATTTCAGCGAGTAATTTCTTGTTTCTTCACGAATCTGCAAGATTTTCCACAAACAATATAAAAAAGGTAACACAAGCGCCGACGGAAACTTCAGTTAATTTTTTATCCGCAGTATATCGGTCAATTCACTAAGACAGTCGCGATTCGAAGCTTTGCTTGAAATTAAGATCGTCTCTCTTTCCCGAGTCATCTGTAGAACATAAACGAACATGCTTCGAGATCGTGAAAAAAGGAATTTAAACTGACCAGTTTAAATTCCTTTTTTCACGATCTCGAAGCATGTTCCATTCAGGTGCTTACTTCGTAAAGAGGAAAAAAAATGTGTTCAACATTTCCAGCTCCACAAACAGAATGTAAGATTCAACTGAAAAGAAAGTGCAAAGACCAAACGCAGTTTCAAATTGAGCTCCTACAATTTTTCTACTAGCAGTGACCTATTGTTAACATCGATTTGACAATTTACGACATAAAAAAACTATTTCACATAACAGGATACAGGATGGAATCACATTAATGACCAAATTAGCAATTTACGGGAATCGAACTGCGTTACACTGTATTCCAACTAGATCAACATTTATATTAAATACTGATATGTGAGAAAGAAACTAGCATAATCTGGTGTTGGAGACTCTTGCAACCAAATCAGGAACAAATAAATTTTACTAATATAGCTGTATGAACACCCATACTTACGTTCCGGAACACTGCATTTTCGTGAGGCTGTAACGCTGAGAATGTTGACGTTTTTATTGCCATACGGCCACCTACTACCCGATTTACACAGTATCATTGTTAACATAGATGCAGCTACGTATCAAACCAGCTAATCTGAAGAAGAATGGAAGAACAAATTGACCTTGGCCTCTTCAAAGTACTCAATCCAGTCCGCTAGAGTGATGTAGGGGAAACATGGAAAACTTAAATGTTAATATTCAGACGCAGGTTTCATGGTCAATCCTACCGAAACACTTGGAATTTGTGTATTGCGACTATCGTTTGCTAAAAAAACAAAAATCTTTAGCCTGCGGTATGCTACACTATTTGTCTGTTGTCTATGCAACCAACAAGAGTTAACACGGAAGAGCACAAATACTTTCAGTGCGGATATATCCTTGGAAATCGGTTAACTGGAGAAAGCATACGACAGACCGGCAGTGTGAGAGATGTCCCAGGACCAACACTGCTGACGAAAACAACTCGTATGACAACATTATCAACAAAGATTGGAGAAACAATCCTCAGTCATTGACGTACAGTGTACAACTTAACAAATCCGAATTCAACAATAAAAGACATGTGAAGTGTTAAGTTTTAATATATTTTCACTAAAGGACCATGAACAGAGTAACATCGGAAAAAAGCTGTGACAGGTTAAAGAATAATTGTTCTGAAACCAAAATCAAGTATCAATACGGCGCGAAATATTGTAATGATCCACTGATGAGGGCATAGACGAGTCCAAACGTATTTCAGTAAAAGAACAAACAGTATTGTTTTACAGAACCGGTAGATACTATTAAGAACATACATGAGTAAAAGAACAAGCAGTATTATTTTGCAGAACAGGTGGATACTATTACTATAAATATGCCTGCATACATCGTTACTGCACAGTGCAACAATCAAAGGATGACAGTATGATTCAATGTGTTACGAGTGACGCAAGATGACATTCTGCTTGGAAGTATCTTTGTATTCCTAAATATTGTAATTCAATTTTTTTTATAATTTTCTGTTTCTTAACTGAGCAGTTACGGTTACCGTCATAAGGCGCTGGTGGCCGTCTCGTTAAGAGCACTAAAGCGAACAACATCAACAGCAATTACTCTCTCATCAAAAAGAAATTGTGATGGCAGTCAGAGACGATTTGTGTAGCAAGTAGATGATTGTAATCCAAAGACGAAGTACAGATAAAGATTATGTGGACATTTTAAATAGACAGCTCCTTCCCATGATTCACAGTTTTTAGTAAAGAAGCCGTCACCCGAAATGGCGTTACACCAATTTACAATAGCTGGCCAGTTCAGAAGGATTTAACGAATATGCGGACAAAGTTCAGCACTTGGTCAGATATCTGCAGTCACCCATCTTGAACATCATCGAGTACTTTTGGCATATTCTGAACAGGTAATCAACTGCAGATCTGTTCGTCCCATCATACGTACTGATATTAATATTCCTCAGAGAAAACTTACAATATTTATCCAGCCAGCCGGCCCCTGTGGCCGAGCGCTTCTAGGCGTTTCAGTCCGGAACCACGCGGCTGCCATGGTCGCATGCTCGAATCCTGCCTCGGGCGTGGATGTATGTGATGTCCTTAGGATAGTTAGGTTTAAGTAGTTCTAAGTTCTAGGGGGCTGATGACCTTGATGTTAAGTTTCATAGTGCTTAGATCCATTTGAATTTTAGCCAGCCATTCTGCAACGATTCGTACTGTACGACAGGCTAAATGCGATTTTTCTGTTTCGATAGCTCTGCTTCAAAGTTACAAAATATTAGCACGAATTATTGACGGACGAATAAAAAGATTGGTGGAAGCCGCCTCGGAGAAGATCCGTTTCAGCTCGGAAGAAATGTAGGATCACGCGAAGCAGCAATGATCTACGACTTACCATAGAAGGTAGGGTGAAGAAAGGCAAACATAAGTTTATAGTGTTTGTAGGTTTAGAGAAAGGTTTCGACAATATTGACCGCGATACACTCTTCCAGGTTCTCAAGATAGCAGAAATACAATGCAAGAACGAGGGGTTGTCTACAAATTGTTCAGAAACCGGCTACAGTCCTGAGACTTGAAAGGACATGAACATGAAAGCAGTAACTGAGAAGGGCAGCGTTGCACATTATCCACCACGTTACTGAATTTGTACATTCAGAAAACAGTACAGGGAAGCACGGAGGAATTTAGAAAGGAAATTAAAGCTCAGGTAGAAGAAATAAGAACTTGTAGGTTTTTCGATGACACTTCAATTGTCTCACAGACAGCAATGGACTTCGACATTCAGTTAAACAGAATAGATGTGGTCTGGCACTGATCTTATAAGATGAGCTTGAACGAAGACGATTTTGACGAATTACATTAGCAAATGAGACACACAAACGAATAAGTAAGTTATGTTATTTCTTCTTCATCAGCATCATCTTCCTTTCATGGATTAGGGTTTGGCCTGTTCCAAACTCACAAACAAACAAAATAATTCCCATCTTTTTCGCGGTATTCCGATATCTCTTTTTTTCCACTCGGCTTGTAGTTCAGGATCTTCCGGGGAATGCTGTGACCTGGCATTTTCATACGGTGTTGTCTCCAATCTTCATGATATTTTTGAATTTTTTCATTCGTGTTGAAAATATTTAATTTTGTGCTAATGTCTTTAATTATAACCATGTCCCTTCTTGTGCATCCCATCGTCTTCCTTAGGAACCTCATCTCTGCTCTTTGATTTTTCTTTTTCTTTATTGTAACCCTGCTTTCGCTTCCATAGGATAACACAGGAACTGCCGTCACTTTATAGTCTCTCATGATCTCTCTTTGTACTTTATGGCCCAATGTTCTGCTAATGATACTACAGACAGCTTGGAATTTGTGTATTTTATTTTCAATATCAGAATGAAAATCAAAATTTATAGCACACCCTAACAAGAGAACTGAGAGTCTTGTTCTAAAACCGAATTATCCAAACATTTATGATCTGACTGGATATTTTCCTCGGAATGTCATTATTGTCGCTTTATTACTAGAAATCTTAAAATTATATTTCTTGCATATATCATTCAGCTGGTATACTGATCTTTGAATTTCATCTTCATTCTTGTGAATAATAACGAAGTCATCTGCAAACAAAAATACAGTCAGATATTCCTCATTCGTTATCATTAGTCCTTTGTTTACTTGACATTTGTATTTACAAAGAATGAATTCAGTGTAAATGTTAAAATGAGTTGGCGATAGCTTTCCTTTTCTAAAATCTTGGTTACTAATTACTTCGTCTAATCGATTTCTATCTGTGTTTATTAAAAACGCGGATTTTTGTAATGATTTTCGCTACCGCTATTAGGCGATAAGGATACATTCAGACATCATCTTCAGTAGGCTATCACAGCTCACAAGGTCAAAAGCCTTCTCAAATTAAAGGCAATATGCGTTTCTATATTAAAATCTTTGTGTTTTCTATAATGTTTCTAATTAAAAACACATTTTCTGTGCATGAACGACCTGCTATAAATCCATTTTGTTGTTCAGAAATAATAGCTTCTGTGATATGCTTCAAACGGGTATTGGTTCTCTTTGAATTTAGTTTGTAATCAGTGTTTAAAAGACTCCACACTCACCGAATATGACGAGAGGACAATAGCAAACAAGTCGTTTCTGAAAAAGGGAAATATTGCTAAGTGTTCGGGAAGTGTTTCCTGAAAGTATTTGTCTAGAGCGTGGCCTGATTCAAAACTGAAACGATATCCAGTACAGACAAATAAACAATATAAGCTTTTGCAAATTAGGCACCGAAGATTTGCATTGGGAGTCAATGTAAGGTGACAGCATTTCTGGGAGTCCATGATGGGACCATTTTTATAACTGTGCACTACTTGTAACGCAATAACACTCTGTAATTGTTACACACTTTTAAACCTTACAACAAAGGGAATAATAGGCACCATATGATAATATAACATATATAATCTAAAACATAGGCACATTCATAGTTACTGTATAATTATAATACACTTGAAAGTTTGTAAACAGAACACAACACTTGCTTAGGTAATTACACATAGCTTTTAACACTCAGTTGTTCATATCCCCATACTTCTGTAATGAATGGATTTCATCCATCAAACATTTGCTTCCCTTTAAGTTTAAGAAGTCAGAGAATCCCAATTGACTTTCAGCATCAATATCGTTTGCAAAGTGTTTACTTTCATTTGCGTTTTCTCATATGTCCATATTTTATTCATCAAATAAAAGACAGGCTCAACTGTTGCATTTGTACCGGGAAGACATAACACAACTCCACAGTCTTCGAAATATTTTCATAAAATATATGTTTGAATGTGAAGTCCTGGAACATTTGTATCCAACGCATATCAGTGACAGTTTTTTTCTATGCTCTGTTTCTCTGTTTCCTGTAATGTGACAAACTGCTGCATATTAACACAGTCTTAGAACAATCCGTTATTAATTTTGCAGTTTGGTAACGGATTTGTAAGAGACTCGTATCACGTTTGTACCTCATCCCACGTAGGTACATACAGTAGGTCAAATAAACGCATTTGTAGTCCAAAAAGATGTTAGAATGATCGGTCAATTGCTCATTGTATATTGATATTGAAATAAAGTAAAGATATTTTCCCAACGTTATAAATATTAAAAGTTATATATTGAATCCTTACATTATCGAGAGTCTGATTTTCTTTCCAAAACCCGAAACATTTAGGCGCACCGAAACAACCCGCTGGGGACAAGGGGACTGGATTCCAAAAACCGGAATGTCGTAGCCGAATCGGGATGTCTGGTCACTTTAGTCAAGACTTAACTACAGTAAGTAGGTTCAAATGGATGTAGCTTAAGTCAGTCTGAGCTGTGCAAGGCCTCTTCACCTCGGCATAACTACCGTAGAGAGCTGCAGCAAACCAGTCGTCGCATAATACGCATATGTACGAATATATGCATTGTGGAAGTAATAAGTTCCTTGTTCCGATTCCAGACTTGTTGGTTTAAAAACATATTGACGGAGAATGGAACAGTTTGTACTTTCGATTATCTTGATTTGTTGCATATGATGTTCCTGAGGTGATGATGGTGTTTGGTTCGTAGGGCGCTCAACTGCGCGGACATCAGCACCCGTACAAAGTCCCAATTTTTGCACAGTCCACTTTCTTACGCAGTCCAATCTAGTCATTGCCACGAATGATGATGATGATAATGATGAAATGAGAAGTGCAACACAAACATCCACTCTGAGGACAGAGAAAATCCCCAACTCGTCCGGGAATCGAATCCGGGAACCCGTGATCCAGAGTCGGCAATGATAGCCACTAGATCACGAGTTGCGGACGTTCATGGGGTAAATTGTTGTGACAGTCAGTTTTTCAGATTACAGCTGGTCATTCAAAAAGTTATTTGACAGCGAAATTTATTCTTACTAACGAGGAAAATAGGGCGAGTGCCATAACCTGATTTCCCAGAAACTTCGGTCAGTGGAATGGGAGTGAGAATAACCTAAGACGTGAAACTTCCTGGCAAATTAAAACTGTGTGCCCGACCGAGACTCGAACTCGGGACCTTTGCCTTTCGCGGGAGAGCTTCTGTTAAGTTTGGAAGGTAGGAGACGAGGTACTGGCAGAAGTAAGGCTGTGAGTACCGGGCGTGAGTCGTGCTTCGGTAGCTCAGATGGTAGAGCACTTGCCCGCGAAAGGCAAAGGTCCAGAGTTCGAGTCTCGGTCGGGCACACAGTTTTAATCTGCCAGGAAGTTTCATATCAGCGCGCACTCCGCTGCAGAGTGAAAACCTCATTCTGGAAACCTAAGACGTGTCTCGGCTTACCTGTGTACAGGGTGTTACAAAAAGGTACGGCCAAACTTTCAAGGGCCGGCCGAAGTGGCCGTGCGGTTAAAGGCGCTGCAGTCTGGAACCGCAAGACCGCTACGGTCGCAGGTTCGAATCCTGCCTCGGGCATGGATGTTTGTGATGTCCTTAGGTTAGTTAGGTTTAACTAGTTCTAAGTTCTAGGGGACTAATGACCTCAGCAGTTGAGTCGCATAGTGCTCAGAGCCATTTGAACCAGCCAAACTTTCAGGAAACATTCCTCACACACAAATAAAGAAAAGATGTTATGTGGACATGTGTCCGGAGACGCTTAATTTCCATGTTAGAACTCATTTTAGTTTCGTCAGTATGTACTGTACTTCCTCGATTCACCACCAGTTGGCCCAATTGAAGGAAGGTAATGTTGACTTCTGTGCTTGTGTTGACATGCGACTCATTGTCCTACAGTATTAGCATCAAGCACATTTCAGTCGAAGTGTTCGTACGCTTCTCAACAACAGATTCGGTGTCCGATGGATTGGTAGAGGTGGACCAATTCCATGGCCTCCACGCTCTCCTGACCCCAACCCTCTTGACTTTCATTTATGGAGGCATTTGAAAGCTCTTGTCTACGCAACCCCGGTACCAAATGTAGAGACTCTTCGTGCTCGTATTGTGGACGGCTGTGATACAATACGCCATTCTCCAGGGCTGCATCAGCGCATCAGGGATTTCATGCGACGGAGGGTGGATGCATGTATCCTCGCTAACGGAGGACATTTTGAACATTTCCTGTAACAAAGTGTTTGAAGTCACGCTGGTACGTTCTGTTTCTGTGTGTTTCCATTCGATTAATGTGATTTGAAGAGAAGTAATAAAATGAGCTCTAACATGGAAAGTAAGCGTTTCCGGACACATGTCCACATAACATCTTTTCTTTATTTGTGTGTGAGGAATGTTTCCCGAAAGTTCGGCCGTACCTTTTTGTAACACCCTGTATACTCGACCACTTCTGAAAAAAGGACGGTCAAAGTTTGCGAGGTATTTTCCAGGTGCTGTGTATGTAATTTACCGCGTAATATACGTAGACGCAATGGTGCACAGTGGTTAGAGTTGCAACTTTTTTAATTTTCCGCGCCATGTTCGAAACCTGATTACTACTTTAATTTTTGTTTTTCATTTATATGCCCATGTCTATAGATAATTACTGCACGAATTTTTTCCGGTGTATACTGACATATCATTGTCCTTTTTCGTCCACTACCTGCGAATGAATCAATTTAAAGAATGAGAAAATTGTTTGAAATTATTTTCGGTGAAATTCTTGTAGTGCATCTTGATTCATAATCAGTTGCAAGCGCCACTTGTCGGAAAAGTGCTCCGTTACGCAGGATTTGCGGCGAAATTATTGCCAACGTCCGAAATCTTCACCAATGTTAACAACGTTTCTTTTCCGAGCGACATTCATACGAAGAAATGTCACTGTGGCAAACCTGTCTCCGTGTAATGCTGGCGGTGGTCGGTATAACTGTGTTTTGAATCTTTATACAATAGGTATCATCCAAAGGGATCTTCCTGAAGAATAAAGATATAAATAAGATACAAAAATTAATATAAGGATTGGTTATGAATCCCAGATGTAATTTTACTATTACTATAACACACCATTGTATCCCATAATTTGATATGAAACAGTCATGTAGTAACCTTCTACCAACATGGATGGATAAATGAAAAAAAAAAAAAAAACATAAAAACCATAATCAGGTTTCGAAGAAGGAGCGCAAACTTAAGAAGCCGCGACACTGACCACTGAGTCACCATTGAGTCTGAAGCTATAGCACCAATAAAGACACATAAAGTACCTCGAAAACGGAGACGGGTGTTCGCTTCTTTTATCTCTCTTCCACTGAGCAAAGTTCCTGCGAAATCGAATGATGACACTTGCCGTGTTCTCGCAAGTGAAAAAAATGGTTCAAATGGCTCTGAGCACTATGGGACTTAACATCTGTGGTCATCAGTCCCCTAGAACTTAGAACAACTTAAACCTAACTAACCTAAGGACATCACACACATCCATGCCCGAAGCAGGATTCGAACCTGCGACCGTAGTGGTCACGCGGTTCCAGACTGAAGCGCCTAGAGCCGCACGGCCACAGCGGCCGGCTCTCGCAAGTGATTCTATTGTCTCGCCTAGGAGTAGCTCTGACTGAGTTGGTTTCTCCGCTTGTTGTGTTATATGATATTAGTGGACTCTGGGCAAATTTTTCGAAACCTTTTTACACCACCAATGTAGTGGTTAAACTGTGTGCATTATGTTGCTGTACTGACTTGGCCTGTCGAGTTCAGTCATATAAACACGTGCACATGGTACAGTTTTTAAACGGAGTGCCGAAGAAGCGGTTTGTAACTGTTGAAGTCCACGCGGAAAAAGCCTTCCTCTTTTATATGTTTTGATATGGGACTGGTTTGGAGGTGAGATGTAAACACGAAAGGAGAGCTACCGGTATAGAATCTCCTGCCCCCTCCCTTAGTTTCCGTCCTCCCCACCCGCCTCTCCTATCAGGAGTGACGCGACAGTAAAATTTAAAATTTCAGGCACGATATACGTCGCAGTCTCTGAAAGAGCAGAAATTCCGCTCTCCTAGAGCCGGCGCCGTTTCCGTACGGCTTATTAACAGCGAATGGCAGCGCCGTCTCGGAGAACCGAGGCGTACAGCGCGGGACAGGCAGATTAATAGCCGAACTTATCTGGCCATTAGGACGGATGAATACTGACTTTCAGGTCGCAGTTTGGGGAGGGGAAGGGAGGTGGTCCCCCGGTGCTGGATGCGAGCCAACGGTTGCCACGGGCGACTCGGAGGACCCGACGTTGACACGGCTGCTCTGACGCCGCGGAGGAGAAAGAAAAACAAGAAGAGGGAGGAAGAGGAAGCGACGCAGAGCGAGACGTGGTGGTGGTCCGGCCATTGGGCTGTGGGAACAGCGGGCCGGAATCTGGAAGGAAGGACCGCGAGGCGGGCTCGCTTGCGGGGTGACCGCGCCTGGACCGGAGTTTTCCCAGCGCCGGAGGCGGCCGTTACCGCGCGGATGCTGCGCCCGGCGGCCGCTACCTGTTTGAGCCGCTGGACCGCTTTTTCTGGTTATCTGATGCCCGCCGCCCTTACAAAACTGCATTTATACGCCATTGTATTGTGCCTCGCGCTATTTAAAAAAAAAGCGGCCCGCTTATTCTGGAGATCGCCTCGCCTCGCCACTGCTCGACGACGAGTCCGTTGCCCGGGCTCCGTGTGAGAGAGATATTTTTCTGTTCCTTCCTTTTTCAGCTTATCCGCTTCCTGTTTTACCGCGGCAGGAATTCATGGCTTAATCTTTCATCCGACGCTGTGTTTACATTTTGCGCTTCGCATATACTTCTACATTCACGGACTCCAGCATGCGCGCGCGAGAGCGTTCTCACACACACACACACACACACACACACACACACACACACACAAAAGCACATGCAGGCCGGTGTAGCCGAGCGGTTCTAGGCGCTTCAGTCTTCAGTCTGGAACCGCGCGACCGCTACGGTCGCAGGTTCGAATCTTGCATCGGACATGGATGTGTGTGATGTCCTTAGGTTAGTTAGGTTTAAGTAGTTCTAAGTTCTAGAGTATGTACGTCTGGAGTACACCATTGTATGGTAGTGAAACATGGACTGTGGGAAAACTGGAACAGAAGAGAATCGAAGCATTTGAGATGTGGTGCTATAGACGAATGTTGAAAATTAGGTGGACTGATAAGGTAAGGAATGAGGAAGTTCTACGCAGAATCGGAGAGGAAAGGAGTATGTGGAAAACACTGATAAGGAGAAGGGACAGGATGATAGGACATCTGCTAAGACATGAGGGAATGACTTCCATGGTACTAGAGGGAGCTGTAGAGGGCAAAAACTGTAGAGGAAGACAGAGATTGGAATACGTCAAGCAAATAATTGAGGACGTAGGTTGCAAGTGCTACTCTGAGATGAAGAGGTTAGCACAGGAAAGGAATTCGTGGCGGGCCGCATCAAACGAGTCAGTAGACTGATGACCAAAAAAAAAAAAAAAATGTTCTAGGGGACTGATGACCTAAGGTGTTAAGTCCCATAGTGCTCAGAGCCATTTAACACAAGCACGCGTTTATTACAAAATTATTCCTGCAATTCAACAGTAATACGAGAATCACTATTTGTACTGTTCCACATTCAGTACATCTCCTGCACATTGTCAGGAAAATTGAATGATACAAACGGAACCACACTTTACGCACGTATCGTTCTAGACTGTATACAGTATTCCTACAGTTACAATAAAATTCCAGTCACATACTTCATTTTAATAATAAATGAAAAGCACCAGTTTGCTTTTGTTCTACAATGCTATTTTTATTGCTAACCGGTTTTCGGCTTAAAAGGCCATCTTCAGACATTTACTGAGTATTATCACCAAAGAAGTTAAATGTTTAACTTCTTTGGTGATAATACTCAGTAAATGTCTGACGATGGCCTTGTAAGCCGAAAACCGGTTAGCAATAAAAATAACATTGTAGAACAAAAGCAAACTGGTGCTTTTCATTTATTATTATAATGTTGTTCTACCAAGAACCGACGGAAGATTCTGTTAATATGATATTTCATTTTTTTTATGATCACGTGTTTCACGGGGTACATGAGAGTCTATATCCAGTTTTCTCACGATGAATGAGAGTAATACCTGAGACACATTGTAGCCAACACTCAACACAACTGATGGAGAATAATGACTAAAATGGCTCTAAGCACTATGGGACTTAACTTCTGAGGTCATCAATCCCCTAGAACTTAGAACTACTTAAACCTAACTAACGTAAGGACATCACACAAATCTGTGCCCGAGGCAGGATTCGAACCTCCGACCGTAGCGGTCGCGCGGTTCCAGACTGTAGCGCCTAGAACCGCTCGGCCACCCCGGCCGGCGGAGAATAATGCATTTTGAATATAAAAACTCATAACTACGACCCATCATTTATGAAATATCTGTTTACTTCCATTAACTTGTTTTCAAATCATGTCAGGTTAGGTAACGCCAATAAATAAATAAAATTACTGTGTTCTACAATATCGGTAATGGGTAAGCTCAAAGTCGAACTATAAATGCCCGCCGTACCAAGTTACGCTACTGTCAAAAAACTTTGATATTAACCTCGTGCATGGCAGATCCTTAAGGAATGGTAACAAGGAAATCAAAAAGGTTACAGTTTAACAATCCGACGACATAAAGATTATTTGGACACTACTATTACGAAATTCGGCAGTGAGTTTGTTCAAAGGATTATTCCATCTTTCAGTGTTTTAGCAAACCAAGAATCATGATGCTTGGCTACGGTTTTGAAGTCCGTTCCTCTGGAGTACACTGACATGAAGTACAATTAATTTCAAAACATAAATAAATAAAACTGACCTTCGGCATGAGATTTTATTTCTTCGAAGAATTACTTTGCACTAACAAGTAAGACAGTGTCCGTAAATCGAAAGCATGAGTTTTCGACACAACAAACAATATTTCCCTACTTTACCTTCCATAAAATTACCAGAATGTTGTGCTTTTGTGAGGAACTGACGAGAATGATGTGACTTACGCTATTTTTAAAACTCCATTTGATCCACTGCCTCCTTACTTTATATTTGGTCAAAGTGCCTTTACTATAATGAAGAACGCGTATTTTCTCCCACAAAAAAATAGTGCATTAAGTTGTCAGGTATGCGAGTTTTCGTGGCACTTCCCATTACAACCGAAAAAAGGGCGATGTCTTCTATATTTAGAACGCGGCGTCTTCTATATTGATAACGGGAAGATAATTATCGCTTTAACAAATGATATGAATTATTTTTAGAGTACTGTTGCCAACTACTTTCATCAATACGGATGCAAGGGCACTAAATAAGTGTCAGGAGAACTAAGAACGTCTTTTCGTGTTAAGTAAAAGTGTATTTCGGTTAATTTTACTTCAAGCTGTATTTTCTTTCCCTTTTTTGGGGAAATCCTAGTGTTTCATGCTTTCTTGATTCCGTTCATTTTTCAGTTATTGGGAAACTGATGCCGCGGCAATACAGAACCCCACATACTTCAGCGTACTGGATTTTCCAAAATACAAGAAGTGGGGTAAAATTGTGTCAAAAAGTCTCATGGGCTGTCTCTTCAGGCAACTGATCAAATTAATGCGTAACGCACACCAATGAGCTACACGAAACCTAAAAGGATATTACAAACGCCAAACCGACATACGTGGCGCAGTGATTAGATCGCACAACTCGGCATTCGGGAGCACGGAGGTTCGAAACCTTGTAGGCCATCCAGATTTAGATTTTCGTGGTTTCCATAAACAGCTTAATACAAATGCTGGGACATTGCCAATTTCTTTCCCCGTCATTCGTTTGCGCTCCCTCTCTATTGACCTCCTGGTCGTTGAAAGGGCGCTAAACTTTAATGTTCCTTCCTTCCTTCCTTTCTCGGGAAGCGCCACATCTAAGCTTTTAGAACTCAACACAAGTAAAATTCAATTAAGTTTAATAGTAAATGGAAATATCCACAGTATTCGTAAGTTCTCATGTGACGATCCCAGCTACTGACAACTTCTTCCTTACTTTTTCCTCATTCGATTTCCTCCGTTACCTTTTACTAAGATTTGTGTACTTTTTACTCCGTAGGCCTACTATAACATTACCACACGATAATGAAACATCTCACTATAAAATACCCTTAGTGAATGGGAGAGGTGATTCTCATGGTCTGTAGTTAGGATGCGCGCCGTAGTCCTACTAGAATAATATACAGAAACCCTCAGAAGACTGATAGGGCTAGATTACGTAATAAAACTGAGTCCTCGTCACAGCAGCAAGTTTCCCAGGCTCTTTTTGTTTTTGTTTTTTTAAGTAAGTCACAGAAACAACTGTTAAATGGACATCAGATATCTGTTGCACAGAACTCTTAGGAATTTGCCCATTAGGGCTCGATATGTATATAATTTGTCGGAGATTACTGTGACCTCTTCTTTTTATTTTATTTAAATTTTTGAATTTCGATACATAACATTACAGGCGGCTCATCGATGTTTTAAGTTTCAGCCATCTAAAAGATATCACATGAATGGGCCATCTAAAAGTCACTCGTCAGTGTGACCCACTTCCGTTAGGACTGTGGCTATGAAAAATAAAAGTCGTGGATTATGTTCACTAAATTACTGTATTTATTCAAAATAGCCTCCCTCTGAATCAAAACACAGCTGAAATCGTTTTAAACCTATTTTGAAACGGTCACTGTGGTTCTTTCTGGGAGCTGCGTTTAGTACTGCAGTACAGGTTTCTTTAATGTCCTCAGTTACTTCATAACGGTGTCCTTTCATTGACAGCTTTAAATTCGGAAACAACGGGAAGTCGGCTGGGGCCATCTGCGGAGAAAACGATGGGTGATCCAGGACTGTGATCCGTTTGCTGGCCAAAAAACTTGGGCACAATCTTCGATTTGTGGACTGGGATGTCGTGAAGGAGGAGCAGTCATGAAACTGGCTCTCGGTATTCGGATCGAATTCGACGAATTGTTACCCACAAATGCTGGAGGACTCAACAAACTTTATGTTGCTTCACTGTTTCACTGCCATTTGCCTACGAGGGTCAGACACATAGCCGGCCGTGGTGGCCGAGCGGTTCTAGGCGCTTCAGTCTGGAACCGCGCGACCGCTACGGTCGCAGGTTCGAATCCTGCCTCGTGCATGGATAAGTGTGATGTCCTTAGGTTAGTTAGGTTTAAGTTCTAGGGGACTGATGACCTCAGATGTTAAGTCCCATAGTGCTCAGAGCCATTCAGACACATACTGTTACATTCGCGTCCAAGATGCCTGTTGCTTTCACATTCTACATAGATCTTTTTTATAACTTCAAGGATCTTAACGTCGCAATTCGCAACGAGATAGCATTGCAGTTTGGAAATCCACAAAAGCAGTCCTAAATGAACAGGTAAACACTGTGGGTACGCATCGGTTCTACTTCTGCATCTTTTCTAATGTTTCCTACACTTCCGCCATCCTGTTGACGGCTAGGACTTATCTTAAGTCGCTTGGGTATTTCTAGAGACCCCTCTCATACAAGCAGAACTGTGATGATGATGATTGGATTGTGGGGCGCTCAACTGCGCGGTTATCAGCGCCCGTACAAATTCCCAACTTTGCTCAGTCCAATTTTGCCACTTGCATGAATGATAATGAAATGACGAGGACAACACAAACACCCAGTCATCTCGAAGCAGGTGAAAATCCCTGATCCCGCCGGGAATCGAACCCGGGACCCCGTGCTCGGGAAGCGAGAACGCAACCACGAGACCACGAGCTGCGGACACAAGCAGAACTGAAATCATCTTCCTGTCATCGTAGCAAAATGCAACGTAATGTCGCGTCGGGATTTCGCATGACTGCTCTTTTCACCATACATTTACGTTTTTTCCTGGCTGCATATGTATTGGAAAGGGTCTTCTATTATTAGGAAAAGAAAAGGTCGCCTCCACTGAATTACTCCAAGATTACCTTGCCAAATCAGCTGTCTTTCAGAGCGGGAGTGATAGATACCACTCGTGTTGCCGCCGCTTGTACTCCTCGCTCATCCGTCTGGTGTGTATTCCACAGAGACCTGCGCACTGAAGCCGATCCGGGTGGAAATTAATGAACCCGACTGCTCATCTCCGACACCGGTGAGGCCTCCCCCAGAGATCAGTAACGGCGAGGAACGCGAACACCGGTCGAGCCGCGAATGGACCACCGGACCCTACTGACCGGAATTAAGTTAAGACTGTAGCCCGGGGTCGTTACCGGGACCGGACGTCCGATTCTCATGTAAATCGGGGCGTCGCGCAATTATTTTTCCCACTTGTCGGCGGCGGCCGGGGGCAGGTCTCGCGGCGCGGTGGCATCCCCTCCCCGGGGCGGGCGCGACAGTGCGTGCTCCTCCGTGCTCCCGTGGGATCTGGCCCGAGTGACCAGTGCCTAGCTGGCCGCGCGGCCGGTCAGTGATGCGCGCGTCGCCGCCTATGGATGGACCACTGGATAGCGTGCCAGTTCCTCGGCGGCGGGCAGGCCCAGCCGCAAGCGCACCGCCAGCCGCCACCGCCTCCGCAGCAGCAGCCGCCGCAGCACCACCACCCGCTGCAGCTGACGCCGCTGGCCGGACACGCGCACCGCCTCCTCCAGCCCCCGGGGGCGGCGCGACAACACGTGTCCGCGATGCTGCCACCGCCGCTGCCGCCGCAGTTTCCCTGGCACGTGACCCAGCCGCCGCCCTGGCACTTCGTATACCAGGTTAGAGCGACGCCTCGCCGCGCATCTCCCTGGGGACTCCCTAACGGGCACAGCTCTCGAAGCTGCCTCGTCGCCAACACGACCGTCACCTCCAGAAACCTTCAAACCGCGGCACTGTCAATGATATTTGACGTTGTCAACATTTGCTTTGGAGCGCGCAGTTTAGTTTGGAAAATAATGTTTTATTCGCAACTGTCTTGACCGCTTTTGACGGATTTACAACATTTTACCGGATTCGACTCTTATACCGGGAGATCCAAAAGTTAGTATAAATTTGAAAACTTAATTAACCACTGAATAATGTAGATAGAGGGGTAAAAATTGACACACATGCTTGGAATGACATGGGATTTTATTAGAACAAAAAAAGTTCACAAAATGTCCGGCACATGGCGCTGGACAGCAAAACTTCTACCGTGACAGCCGGACGGTGTGGCCAAGCGGTTCTAGGTGCTTCAATCTGGAACCGCGCGACCGCTACGGTCGCAGGTTCGAATCCTGCCTCGGGTATGGATGTGTGTGATGTCCTTAGGTTAGTTAGGTTTACGTAGTTCTAAGTTCTAGGGGACTGATGACCTCAGATGTTGTAACCTCTGGCGTGCCACAGGGGAGTGTTATGGGACCATTGCTTTTCACAATATATATAAATGACCTGGTAGATAGTGTCGGAAGTTCCATGCGGCTTTTCGCGGATGATGCTGTAGTATGCAGAGGTTGCAGCATTAGAAAATTGTAGCGAAATGCAGGAAGATCTGCAGCGGATAGGCACTTGGTGCAGGGAGTGGCAACTGACCCTTAACATAGACAAATGTAATGTATTGCGAATACATAGAATGAAGGATCCTTTATTGTATGATTATGTGATAGCGGAACAAACACTGGTAGCAGTTACTTCTGTAAAATATCTGGGAGTATGCGTGCGGAACGATTTGAAGTGGAATGATCATATAAAATTAATTGTTGGTAAGGCGGGTACCAGGTTGAGATTCATTGGGAGAGTCCTTAGAAAATGTAGTCCATCAACAAGGAAGGTGGCTTACAAAACACTCGTTCGACCTATACTTGAGTATTGCTCATCAGTGTGGCAGTGTGGGATCCGTACCAGATCGGGTTGACGGAGGAGATAGAGAAGATCCAAAGAAGAGCGGCGCGTTTCCCCACAGGGTTATTTGGTAACCGTGATAGCGTTACGGAGATGTTTAGCAAACTCAAGTGGCAGGCTCTGCAAGAGAGGCGCTCTGCATCGCGGTGTAGCTTGCTCGCCAGGTTTCGAGAGGGTGCGTTTCTGGATGAGGTATCGAATCTATTGCTTCCCCCTACTTATACCTCCCGAGGAGATCACGAATGTAAAATTAGATAGATTCGAGCGCGCACGGAGGCTTTCAGACAGTCGTTCTTCCCGCGAACCATACGCGACTGGAACAGAAAATGGAGGTAATGACAGTGGCACGTAAAGTGGCCTCCGCCACACACCGTTTGGTGGCTTGCGGAGTATAAATGTAGATGTAGATGTTAAGTCCCATAGTGCTCAGAGCCATTTGCTACCGTGACGGGTGAGAAGTACGCCGATATGTTACAGAATCGCATCATCCCCAGCCTGGCTGATAAACACCTGCTGGAACGTACGATGTTTATGCAGGATGCCGCTCCACCCCATATTGCTAGACGCGTGAAAGATCACTTGCGCGCGTCCTTTGGTGATGATCGTGTGCTCAGCCGACACTTTCGTCATGCTTGGCCTCCCAGGTCCCTAGACCCCAGTCCGTGCGATTATTGGCTTTGGGCTTACCTGAAGTCGCAAGTATATCGTGATCGACCGACATCTCTAAGGATACTGAAAGACAACATCCGACGCCAATGCCTAACCATAACTCCGGACATGCTTTACAGTGCTGGTCACAACATTATTCCTCGACTACAGCTATTGTTGAGGAATGATGGTGGACATATTGAGCATTTCCTGCAAAGAACATCATCTTTGCTTTGTCTTATTTTGTTATGCTAATTATTGCTATTCTGATAAGAAGAAGCGCCATCTGTCGGACATTTTTTGAAATTTTGTATTTTTTTGGTTCTAATAAAACCCCATGTCATTCCAAGCATGTGTCTCAATTTGTACCTCTCTATCTACATTATTCCATGATTTATTCAGTTTTCAAATTTATACTGACTTTTTGATCACCCGGTAGGTTGTCAGCAGAACCAGTGTCTTGTTGCAATAGTATTAGGTTGGTGCATAAGTTAGTAGCTTCTTTCCGTAAGTTTAATAAACACAACAGACCCACACAACAGAGACTATGTTGTTGTTGTTGTCTTCAGTCCTGAGACTGGTTTGATGCAGCTCTCCGTGCTACTCTATCCTGTGCAAGCTTCTTCGTCTCCCAATACTTACTGCAACCTACATCCTCTGAATCTGCTTAGTGTATTCATCTCTTGGTCTCCCTCTACGATTTTTACTCTCCACGCTGCCCTCCAATGCTAAATTTGTGATCCCTTGATGCCTCAAAACATGACCTACCAAAAGGTCCCTTCTTCTTGTCAAGTTGTGCCACAAACTTCTCTTCTCCCCAGTCCTATTCAATACCTCCTCATTAGTTATGTGATCTACCCATTTAATCTTCAGCATTCTTCTGTAGCACCTCATTTCGAAAGCTTCTATTCTCTTCTTGTCCAAACTATTTATCGTCCACGTTTCACTTCCATACTTGGCTACACTCCATACAAATACTTTCAGAAACGACTTCCTGACACTTAAATCTATACTCGATGTTAGCAAATTTCTCTTCTTCAGAAACGCTTTCCTTCCCATTGCCAGTCCACATTTTATATCCTCTCTACTTCGACCATCATCAGTTATTTTTCTCCCCAAATAGCAAAACTCCTCTACTACTTTAAGTGTCTCATTTCCTAATCTAATTCCCTCAGCATCACCCGACTTAATTCGACTACATTATATTATCCTCTTTTCGCTTTTGTTGATGTTCATCTTATATCCTCCTTTCAAGACACTGTCCATTCTGTTCAACTGCTCTTCCAAGTCCTTTGCTGTCTCTGACAGAATTAAAATGTTATCGGCACACCTCAAAGTTTCTATTTCTTCTCCATGGATTTTAACACCTACTCCGAATTTTTCTTTTGTTTCCTTTACTGCTTGTTCAATATACAGATTAAATAACATCGGGGAGAGGCTACAACACTGTCTCACTCCCTCCCCAACCACTGCTTCCCTTTTATGCCCCTCGACTCTTATAACTGCCATCTGGTTTCTGTACAAATTGTAAATATCCTTTTGCTCCCCGTATTTAACCCCTGCCACCTTTAGAATTTGAAAGTGAGTATTCCAGTCAACAGTGTCAAAAGCTTTCTCTAAGTCTACAAATGCTAGAAAAGTAGGTTTGCGTTTCCTTAATCTTTCTTTTAAGATAAGTCGTAAGGTCAGTATTGCCTCACGTGTTCCAACATTACTACGGAACCCAAACTGATCTTCCCCGAGGTCCGACTTTACTCATCAGTAATATACTCTCCTTCACTATTTACAACAGTCTGCCAACGCTGCGGTAACATCTCGATTCCGCGACTGTAGAAACCACGTGCTTTTGAGGCGAATAACTCGTCGAGCCATGTTCGCAGCGCATTTTCATCCTGAAAGGATGTTCCTTCAAGGTTTTTCGATACAGAGCGGAAAAGATTAAAATCTGAGGGCGCGAGATTAGGTGCGGAACGACTTTCCAACCCAACTTCTGTTCAGTGTTTTTTGTCAGTCTAGCAGAATGCGGCCGGGCGTTGTCGTGGAGTAACAGTACTTCACGCAGTCTTCCTGATCGTTGTCGTTGGACTGCGTCTCCAAGGCGTCTCAGTTGTTGACAGAAAATGTCAGCAGTGTTCAAAAATGGTTCAAATGGCTCTGAGCACTATGGGACTTCACAGGTCATCAGTCCCCTAGAACTTAGAGCTACTTAAACCTAACTAACCTAAGAACATCACACACATCCATGCCCGAGGCAGGATTCGAGCCTGCGATTTTAGCGGTCGCGCGGTTCCAGACTAGAACCGCTCGGCCACTTCGGCCGGCTGTGGGCAGTGTTGGTTACATCTCGGTGAATTATGGATCCCCTGAAGTCTTTGTGCCGAGATTTGCTGATAAGTTTGGGATCAGCCATTCCTTTTTTTCCTTATGTTTGCATAAAGACACCATTCCTCGTCAACAATAACGATGTAGGATAGGAATGGTTTCGGTGTTGTTCAAGAGCTAGTTGATGACGAGTAAGCAGATACGCACATAAAGCCATCCGCTGGTAGTTGTGATTTTTGGCTCAGAGCAGGCGTTACCCACACAGCCAATTTTTTAACCTTCCCCATTGCTTGTAAATGTCTTCCAGTGGTGGAATGATTACGGTTCATCACATTTGCCAGTTCTCGAGCCCCCTGACATACATCATTGTGGATGACTGCGTTTGAACGATCTTCATCAAACCTTGACGGTCTTTCTGAACGCGGAACTCCACTTTCTAGCGTCCACAGCTCCAATCACTATGATAATATGTAAAATCAAACAACAGTGAAGTACGAATAAGAAAGGCAATCCATAAATAAACCCATAGCAACCGGAATACCAACATGCAAAACAAAAAGCTATGAGCTTATGCACCGACCTAATAACATGTCAAACGGTCATCTAACATTCAACGTGGCCTCTTGAGTGACGTCGAGTGATCGAGGTCGGCGTAAGGTGACAGTTCAACCTTTGACAGTTATAGCAAGATCCTGGTTTTGATAATGATTCGTTCCGTTAGAAACCAGTCAACTATTGTAATTCCATGCAACGAGATAAAGACAACTGTGATTAAAAAACTAGTTTTCATGTCACTGTCTCATTCGTAAACCAGACGCTTCATCGACTTCAGGCTTCCCCTTGCCCACTCCAGTGACTACAACAATTTCACCAATGCAAACTAGTGTATAGTGTTTGGTGGAGGGTACACAGCATACCAATACCATTTTCCAGCTTCCTTTTGCAGATGGCGAGGCATAACAATTGTCGCTAACTCCCTGTGTAAGCCTGTGTTCCTCTAAATGTTTATTCTGCGTCGTTACACAGTTTGTAATTCTGTACGCACAGAAACCTTCAGACGTAAAAGTAACTTCGGTCGTACCCAAAAGAGTATTATAGGACCATCACTGTCCTTCATACACACATAGTGAGTTTTGTGAACGATCCAAGATGAATGGCACCTTGCTCTAAATGTATAAAAAATTATGTTAGTATGGGCGAGTAGGAACAACGCAGTCACGTCGATTAAATATCTGTTAGTTGAGCTGCAAATCAATATGAAATATAACGACCTCGTAAGGTCGGTAGTAGGGAAGGCGAATTGTCGACTTCGGTTTATTGGGATTTATTGGGAGAATCATACGTATGTGTTGATCATTTACAAGGGAGGCTACACAGAGAACACTAGTGTCGGTAGTAGGGAAGGCGAATTGTCGACTTCGGCTTACTGGGAGAATTATACGTATGTATTGCTCATCTATAAGAGAGGCTACACAGAGAGCACTAGTGTTGACCAGCCTTGAGTACTGTCCGAGCGTTTAGGAGCCGTACCCGATCAGCTTAAAGGGAGACATCGAAGCATTTCGAGGCGTGCTGCTAAATCTGTTGTAGGCGACGTCCTTTTCGCGAAACGCTTTTTAGGAAGTTTAGAGAACCGGTGTTTGCGACTGCCTGAAGAACGATTCTACTGCCTCCGACACACATTTCGTGTAACGACCGTGAAGAGAAGAGAGTGTAAGGTTCGTATGGAGGAATATAGGCTGTCGTTTCCCCTCACTCCCTCTGCTTCTGGAATAGGAAAGGAGATGACTAGTAGTAGCAGAAAGTACCCTCCGCCACGCACCGTATAACGACTTGCGAAGTATCTATGTACATGTAGGATTACGGCAAATGACAGTACGCCAAGGGGCACGTAATTTTTTTGTATAGTCAACACTCTTTCAGTTTTCTATCAACCCAGATTATGAAGAACGGTTTTTTTAAATTACTATACAACTGTATAACAAGATTCGAAAGCTCTTGAAAAGAGAAGTACTGTGATATAACGCTTGTTGCGTATTTACGAAAAGTTTTAAAGCCATCAGTGACAAGGGTTGTATCACTGTGAAAGTCTTTTTCAAGAGCTTTCGAATGCCATGAAGAAATACATAGCTTTCTATTAAAGGACAGAAATATCTCGAAAAGACAAGTACTGTGATATAACGCTTGTTGCGTTTTTACGAAAAGTTTCAACGCCATCAGTGACAAGGGTTATATCACTGTGAAAGTCTTTTCACGAGCTTTCGAATGGCATTGAGAAAGACATAGCTTTCTATTAAAGGACAGAAATATCTTGGTTGATATGAGACCTAAGAATATTAACCGTGCAACAAAATTACTTGTTCCTGTGCGTACTATCATTTACTGAAAATTTTTATCGTATAAATAAACGCAAGGAAACCCTAGTGAAACGGAGAAAGACCTACAGAAGATCGACGTTTGGTGCAAGGATTGGCAGTAGATTAACAAAAATAAGTGTAACGTATTGCTTATAAACAGTCGGAAAGACCCTTTGCTGTATGATAACGCGATAGCCGAAGAGTCACTAGAGGTAATAAATCCATTAAATATCTGCCAGTGAGCATACGGAGAAACTTAAAGTGTAACGACGACATAAAAATAATCGTAGGAAAGCAGATGCCATACTAAGCTTCATTGAAAGAATCGTCAGGAAGTGTAGTCCATCCACAGAAGAGGTGGGTTACAAAACCCGTGTTCGATCAATACTTGAGTATTGCTGGTTAGTCTGGCACCATTAGCAGGTAGGACTGACTGAGGAAATACAGGAGATCCAAAGAGGAGCAATGCGTTTCGCCAAAGGTACGTTTAGCAATGGCGAAAGCGACAGATATGCTTATCCAATTCCATTTGCAGACTAACAAGGTTAGTGTTGTCCATCACGAGGTGGTTTACTTTCAAAATTAAGAAAGGCGTACGTCCTAAGAAAGTCAACCATTATATTGCTACGTAAATGTCGTAGAAAGATCATAAAGGTAAAGTTTGAGAGATTCGAGCTCACGCGAAAGCTTATCAACGATTGGTCTTCCCACGCACCATTCGCGACTGGATGATGTTGGGACGAAAAAGCACCTTCCGCCGTACACCACAAGCTTGCCTCTGGAGTAAATGTACGTATGTCGAAAGACGAAATACTTTTCTTGACTGAACTGGAACATAGTCTCGGAATTTGGAAAGGAAGTCTCTCCGCGGTGCATAACGACTTCCTTGTGGCGGCTCTCACTGGTATCCGTTGTGACGCTTTCGCCCTGGCTAAACAAACTGTGGTGAATCGCGTAGCTGTGCTTACAATCTTATTTATCTCTTCCATTAACCCGACTTGCTAAGGCACGACGACGACGACGACGACGACGACGAATAACACTCAAGTATTATTCAAACAAGGGTTTGGTAAGAGACGATGTTCATAGGTGATTTACACTGACGAACGTCAGCCTGGGTTTGTCTTCCCGACACCTAGGTTGATGTGATTGGTTCCAACGATAGCAAAGAGTGTCAGTACTACAGATCTATACAAGCGCATTATCTTACTTTTATTTATATTAAGATTCAGCTGCCAGTCTTTCAACTAAGTGCTATTTTTTTGTTGCTCTCTGAGCCTGTTTGCATACGACGGAGTTATGTACAAGAGGGTCACGTGATTAGAAAATTTTTATTAAATGTAGGAAGACGTGTGGATGATCATCAGGACGGTATTTACGGTTCAGAGTGACGTCTTCCCACGCAGAAAACGCAAAGAGTTTTATTCTTTGCGAAGTGTTTTGTCCAGTCGAACGCCTGACGCGGTTTTTAATAAGCGCGTATTTTTCTGCTAGGCAACGGCGCGAAACTGCATCGAAGGATTTCCGTAACATAAGAAACACGGCATTGACCTAGGAAGCTATTATCAAGCCTTTTCCAGATCGGTGTTCGTGGAATCCGTGTTGATTTCCAGGACGCTTTTGCATAGGAATCGCACAAGGCTTCGACGAGTAAAGGTTGACTGTACTGAGTCCCATATATTGATTAAGTGACAGTTAACAATCTGTCAGACTACGACTACAGAAACTAATGTTGAGTGTTTGCTTTCTGACGATAGAGCGAATATTCCCTTAACGGAGAAATTTTCTAGTACTCATTCGAACGAGGAACTTGGCATCCAGAAACTAGTCGCATAGAAGCCATTCCAGTAATTTTTTGACTCGTAACATTGCAAAATGTTACCGACGATTTGGTTGTTAAGAACAGACAGTATCACATTTCGCTGGTAATATTTTGACAGTTGTTCTGGATGCCCTCCTGAGAAAAAAATAATCTGAATGAAACACGTGTCATACATCGAGATACTGTATTTATTTATTTATTAACATTTTTGTTGCTGTATAGCACATATTTCCATTCAAGATACCGTCAATTATCCCCACTTTCACGATTTTAGAAGTATTTACGTGATTATTAAATCATTGTAGAACATAATAGAATCAAATTTCTAACTTCATAACTTCTAATGGAGTGAAAGAACCACCAAAACTGTGTATCTCGAACGATTCAGCGCAGTGGAGCAATCACAGCGAATAAAGCGTGAGTTTCAAATTATGTTTACCAAACATTTATGGCGAGACGATTGACTGAGAACCGACGTTATTGTCTCCATTATATACAAATTTAGCTACGCTCTAATTTTTTCCCCGTGTTGTATTCCTTAAAGTATCAGTAGAGGCAAATTTAAACGCTTTATCTATTTTCATTCGTTTGTAAAAACGAAGCCAAACTTACCTGGCCGTAAATCGTAACTCACTATTTTTACTCCTCCACTAACTCAGTTTTCCTGTGGTTACATGCCCTCTATCGCTTCCTGCCTTGTGTTCAATTCTTGCAATCTCTCGTGACACACAATATGTTTTACAAACTTGAAATATTATTTTACCCTACAACTTTTCTCCTGTTCTACTTCTTTCAATGGTAAGTTAATTACTCCTTCAAGTGTAAACTTACGTCTCAAGAACCTGTACTATGGTCTTATCAGATATACCCACAGAATTTTTCCTATTATTTAAATTACTTCTTCGATTCATAATCACCAACCTTCTTAAAATCAGCTATACATTTTTGTTATGCATAATTTGGAAATTTTAAAGTGTATTTCTTCGTTCTAACACAGCTAACATTTTATTTAAAAATAGTTCCTCAGGTCTAAAATTTGAGAAACTTCCCTGAATTCTGTGTCAATATTTGGTACCAGCAAGCCATCTGTCTTTCAGAATTACGTCTTGCCAGAGCAAATTGTGTTGTGAATTACGCCTTGCCAGCGCAAATTGTGTTGTTGCTCGGTAACAATAGGCCAACCAGAGGACAATGTACGTGAGTGTGTTATTGACTCTTTGAGAATTACTGAAAAGTCATTTGTAAACCTACACCTGTGTCACAATCCATCTTTCCTGTTAACCGTCGTTCCAGAAGGCTACGTAAATTAACCTCTCGCTGTTGCGGCCAACGCTGTATCACCGCGGTCTCTTGAATACTCACTCACTTACCCACTTTCTTCTGCCACAGCCTTACGTGAGATTAATAGAATCATTATAAAGTAAGTATACGAATAAGCAATCGAAATGGGCGTTATTTCCACATCTACCACAATTTCATAAGAAAGATAATCAAAAGGTGCCTAATTGAAAACGGTACGATATAGCTGACGTACTGTTCCTTCACTCCGGTCCACAAGCTTCATTTGGTTCACTCGTTTCACATGATGCCGAAATGGGGCGGTTCAAACAGACAGTTCAGTCGTATGTTGCCCACCCTCATTTTACATTTGTGTCCAATCATCAGTTTACACAATGACAGAGTCGCCTAAAAGTGTGGCCCAAAAGATGCCTTGACATCTTGATCAATGGATTTTCATCTACTTACGAGAAAGTAGAACTAAACAAGTATATAATGGAAATAAGTCAGAAATCATCTGCAGATCTTGTAAACGCCATAGATGTAACGATTTGACTTTCATGAGTGTATGGATACAAACTCGATCCTCAACTAGTCCTCTAGTCTTGAACACTTTATAGTTTCTTGAAACATGCTTATACTTACTATCGTCATTCCGGTGCTTTTGTAAAGGACGTCAATGGAAGACAATGCAGTGATTCCTGATCATGATAAATGGGCTGCAGCATCCTTAGCAGCCTTTGAGTCAGTTCTAATTGAGAACTAGTGAATTTACTATGTAATATCGTTAACTCTTTAGATGCAACAGACTCGTGTATATCTAACATCTTATATGTGGTATAAACACCCAGTCAGGAAGAATCATTACAGCCATCAACGTTGTGTTGATTTCTGACTCGGACGGAAAGAAAATCTTTGTAAAGCGTTAAAAGCAGCGTGTGCGGATAGCCATAGAAGAAATAAACTGTCTGTAAACGTATTTTATATTTTAGTTACTCGAGACAAACGCCTTTCTTTGTTTCTGTGTCTGCAGCTTTGGCCATGACTGACACACTGTGCTTCATTGTATTGTACATCGTATATACTAGACCGACCAAGCTGTTTGCATTTTGATCAAGCGTATCACGCTAGTTTACATATGTTATGATGCATATGTATTAGCACCGTCATTACTGATGCAGATTTCTTGTCACTCGTGCCGTAAAAAGACGGTTCATTCTATACAAGCATGTTGCTTTGCAGCCGGAGACATATTCTGTAAAATTCTTCTGAACTTGAAACCGCATCGTATTGTAAAACGAATTCTGTGCTTCACTCACTGTCTCAGTTGTCTGTGATTATGGTGACTATATATGCATAGTTGCATTTATTTTGTACTTCAGTGTGGTCGCATGAACGTAAGAATTAAACTGAAAGTGACCATTATAAATGGTATTTTCATTTTAATAACTGTGTGTTTTCCAAACGTGACGTTAATTTTGTTTAAAGTGACGCTATTAGGCCCTCAGTATTTAATAAATTCTGACAGTGGTAAAAGGATGTTCTTTTCACATTCTTATTTATTTAATAATCCTAAAATTATTACACAATGATGCAGAGAAGCTTTGTATATTTGACCGTTTGTAGTTTGAGATGGTGGGAGGTACAGCACAATCAGCCAAAGTAATCTCATTCCACGCAGGGGGAGGGGAGGGGCTGTTCGATTCCCGACAGGGTCATAGATTTAATCCACTCGGGGATAGGGTGTTGTGTTGTCCTCATCATCATTTCATCATCATCGACGCGCAAGTCGCCGAAGCGGCATCAAATGAAAAGACCTGCACCAGGTGGCATAATATCCCAGGTAGGATATTCCGGCCAAAAATACCATACGATCATAGGACGGAAATACAAGCGTTCGAGACACTATTCTAAAACCTAAATATTTTCAAAGACGCCACTTACTGACGAACACTGTGGTAGATATTCCTTTAGGATAAACTGCTGAAACAACTCGCTCTTCTGGATTTGTGGACGTGTTCTTTACATTCCTCGAGTGTTTTCCATATATTTCAGTAGTAGTAGAATACCGATTATTACTGTGCCTAAATTTCTGAATCTCATATTTTGAAATAATAAGAAGAGTAAAGTTACAAGCACAGGTAGCATATAAGAACTCTATATGGATCACGAAGCGCATTTAATTGTTATCATGTCGCAATGACCAGTTATCATTTGTGTCTGTTAATGGCAGTCCCAGCACAGGCACCTTGAGTAGGGAGAGAGCCTAGCCTCGAGCCAAAGGCACACTGGGATCGCAATCTGCATCCAGAGTTTTATCAGCTCAGTGCAGTAATTTCTATAAAAAATGGAAAAGTCATATGTTCTTCCGTTGATAGGTTGTATTCCTCTTATGTTTCTCCAAGTGGGAAGTTTATGTATTCGCGCCACGCCTCAAACTACGTCACAATGTGATGAAGAGCAATCGCAACACTATCAACCCATGAAAAACATTTCACAAGCCGCAACGCAGTTTTTCTGTGAATACAAAAAGGCATGAAAAGCCCAAGACAGTGTCCCTTTAGTATCACTAGGGGTCCGACATCAGGTATTCGTTCGTTAACAAATAATTGTATGAAGTATGTGTGTTTATTACGGTGTCTAAAAGTTCTGTAAATTATCTTGACATCCTACGGTAGCCACAATGATAGTGTTTGTGACTTCACATATTAGAAAATAAACATTTCTACGTTTAATGCTGAAGGTGATGCTTTCATTGAGTTCAAGACTTCGTAGAAAATTTCCGAAACAGTCACCTGCACGTTTTGTCAGAAAAATGAGAAATATATAAATAAATTGAAGGATTTTCCCGTATAAAATAGATTGAAAACGTCACTAGGAGAGATGTTTAACACGAATTCGGGCTAGTCTAATATTTGACACCAGTTGTTCGACGTCTGCACATAGATGTTTCGTAAGTTCCTCGGTGTCTCTAAATGTAGGTCGTTTCTCATCTCGTATTCGTGACTCATTTTCCTCTAAATATTCGGCTTCCCAATGCTACACGACTTATTTTCTTTTTAATTCAGCTTCTATAGAGTTCTCATATGCTACCTGTGCTTCTAGCTTTACTCTTCTTATTATTTCAAAATATGAGATTCAGAAAGCGTTAGAGGTAAATGAGAAGAACGCGAAATCAAGGTAAAGGTTCCCAAGAAAATTCTCCACAGGAGATTATATGTATCCTAAGAATTTTTGCAATAACCCCAACCCCCACTGCCAAGAATTACCCTTTCAATGATCTGATGACGATGACGAATGACTGTAAACGGCCGAATAACATTCGTCGATGATGTCAGGGGCGTTGTGGTTCCACTAAGAGATACCTCTCCTTGCAGTAAATTTTTGCGTTAGAAGCATTACAGAATAAATTTGAGGTCTTAGCTTACATAGTTTATGTTTGTGTTTGGTCTTTGTTATTGGGACGAAAAACGTCTGAAGAAAGTATCCAGTCTGATTCGTGTTGTCAGGACGAACGAACTTTGAAGAATGATCTGGAATTGCATCCAGAAGAGATATGATCTGACTCTCGCTGTTTTCAGTTTTTGCTTTCAAAATATCAGTTATGAAACAGGCAAATCATTGGATAAATTTCAGTTTTATAGTCACTTATCTATTACTGCATGTGTTACTGATAATGAGATGCTGTGCCTATTATTTAATTATAATCGGTGAAGTATAAGTAATAGAAAATTTGTCGATGGCTCGTGACTTTGAAGCAGGTGACCTGTTTGTTGCAACGGCCGTTACATTTTCTTCCGCATACGTGAGTGGCTATTTTATTTGCGAATTAAAAATAATACACATGGTACACATACACCACGTGGACAAAAAATATCACATATCACTGTGGATGTTTCCAGAATTAAGAGTTTGAAGACTATATACAAATACATATATATACAAAAACAAGTAAAAAAAATTCATTGTACTGAAGTTCTTGTTGCACAGTAAAAGGAGGTTTGAAGTTAGCGCATGTTTCTGTGAAAAGCAGTTTTGCAGCGGTAACCAATTAAGTAGGCGCTAATCTTTCCAACGCATGAAATAAGACAGTACTCGTGGTGCTGAGCACCTGCTTCGGAAACGCACTTCTATGTATGCACCCTACAGCACCCCCTAAATGCCAAGCTGTCCCATCTGCAACACCTACTTGCTATTCTAGATCAGGTTTGCTCTAGTAACCGGTCTAGTAGCTTCCTAGTTGATCTCTAAAAGCTAGACCAGCACTGCAACTCAGAGTACAGAGCAGGTACATTTACAAAGCAGCAAGTGCGTCGCCGAATTAATAAATAAATAAAACTTTTGCCCTTCTTAGATAAATAAATAGATACGTCACTACACAATGTAAGCGCTAAGCGTGTATGCCAGCGAGAGATAACCATTACACCGCACTTAGGGTGTTGCGGTATGTCAATAAATAATATAGATACACGAAATGTAGCCGAAACTACATGCGCTCTTTTCATATTAACGTTAATTATAGTCACAATTGCGGACTTCCCGGAGTGCCCTTAACACAAACAAATCATTAAGGGTGGTCCATCGAAATACTGTTGTCTAAATGTGTTACCGAAAATACAACTCTGTTCCTATTCGGCTGATAAAGTACAATCTATATACCTGTATATAATGTTGTCTCGATTTAATAAGACAGTTTTCCTTTACCACGCCTCTTATTTTAACGGATCTAGATTTTATATAGCAATTAAAATTACCTACGAAATTAGGTCAAGAATGTGCTGTGAACTTATAATAAATAGACTCAAAAGACTTTGCATGGACAAAGGAGAAAAAGTAAAAGAAATATACCCTACATGTGATAGCGAATCACGACCCGTTTGTAGCTTGTAAGACTTCTGTTAGTCGATAAATCTCCAACAGCTTTTTCGCATTACGTTACGTCTCTTATATAATGTACGTGAAGTAACTGCAGTTAAATTTACACACCTGAAAATTTATAGTTATGGTCACATAATTTCTTTGCTTCCCAAGATGAGTCGTTAGTTCGAGTGTTAACGTAGTAATGGAAAAACATGTATAAACTAAATCTCGAATTACAATCAATTGTGAAGAATAGGAACTTCGAGGTGTCGTCGGATTTTACCACAAGTCATACGTCGCGTAACACTGAGCAGACAGTAAATGCGCTTAAGGTTTCTCTTCAGTGACAGGCAAATGAAAAACGGAAGCTCAGACTTTTTTTACAGTACGAACTAGGCCACAGTGTCGACAGTCGTATTTTTGGTAAGTTGAGACGATGCCGAGCTGATTTTATTTATATCTCTTGGTTATGCCACACTGGCTTTACAATGCAAGGATATGTTTTAAACAGATCTGAAAATCGTCATCACTGACCGAAATCAACACTCTGAGAACAAAAAGAAATTTTAATGAAAATATACTGGACTAAGAGAAACAAATCTTACACTTCCTGACTACCTGCTTCTATTCCCGACAGTTTCGCAGCTTGCGAAATAGTAGTAGTGTGAGAATCATTGTCCGTTATAAATAGAATTGGGAACTACAAAATGCAAGAACTGAAAGCAAGATGGTCGTCACAGGAGAGATACAGGGAGCCTACAGACACAGCTTAAGAACACTACACTCTTTAGAAACTTTTCTGGCGTTCGTCATTGGTCTAAAATAACAGAAGTTATTTTTGAGTGATAGTACGCTGTAGAAATGGAAGCTGAACTGTAATAAATACAAGAAAGCGAAACTGGAAGAATATACAGTATATGATAATGGTGCAACGCAACATATGAATATTAGAAATTTGGTTAACAACGAAATAGCCTAGGAAAGAACAGCGTAGAAACAAACGCCTTGCACACCAAGGGGTAGGCTTGCTTGAGTGCTGTTACTTAAAATCCGTCTTGACTGCAAATTTTTTATTCATATGACCGGTTTCGGTTCATTCAGAACCATCTTCAGATCTGATATTTCAGTTACAGAAGTAACCCGACCAAATCCAGCAACTTTCACATGCTGACGCAGCAATAAAAAATTTGCAATCAAGACGGATTTTAAGTAACATTATAAAATCACTGATTGCTGTTATCCCATAAGACATTATGTCTGTTTTTGCAAAACATTGCTTGAGTACGCTCTGTAACATATAACATTGACTGAAAACAAGGGCATAGGGTGTTCAGTAATCAAGGTTGCTGTTAAAAGTTACGAAGACAAGCAACAACTAAAGCTAGCACCATAGTTTGTTTAGTTTATGCATTTTAACTAACGTAAAAAATAAATATACTGTAATACTGACTCAGCGCTCTAGTCACTGTATTGTTGAAAAGCCCTGTACCACAATATGAAGATAATCCCATATCGTCAAGTGTAATTTACCTCACGGAAACTACAAATTTTGGCTGCTGTAGATGTTAAAAGGTCCCTTGGAACATGTCCGTCCGTATAAACTAGTGACCATATGTATTAGTAAACGATGACATGCCTCACTTTTCTCTGTGTTAAATAATTACACTTCATATTGTTTGCTTGTATCCTGAAAAGTTTCGTGTTTTTTAAACAATAAGCTAAGTTTGAAAAAGGTCGCTCTTTCTCAACATGGATTACTTGCAGTGAACAAGGGGTAAATGGTGAATAGGTAAATCTGAAGCGCCATTTTAAGTTGCTAAATTTTATGTTCGAAGTTCGCACTTCCTTACTCTTTTTATCTGTCTTGGTACCTCTCGAGTAATGACGGATATAGTAATGGACTGATATAAGTATTCGCTTAGTCGGAGACCTGACTCTACATTTCTGTAATTAACTACCATCACTGCTGTTTTTAATTCGACACAACTGACACGAGATTCGTCTCGTAATACCTGCTCCATATAAGAAACGGAAGATGTGATCCTAAGAGTTTTCTTGGTTAACCATGAAGTTTCCCAGTTACGTAAAAAGATGCCGGCCGCGTGACATCTACTGTCCACGCAAATTAAGTTGACAATGGGTGCGGTGGCTGATGGAAGTAACCGTAAAGGCGTTTCTCATTTACTGCCCCTTCCATCAGCCACCGCACCGAGTATCAATCTACTTTGCTTTTTGTAATCTACGAAACACCATTAGAAGGAGGGGAAGTGGAGGACTGATTTCCAAAATGCAGGCTATACCTAGCAACAGCAAAGAAAGAACACACCGTAGACACCATAAATATTAAAAAGCTAGCTGGGATACCCGGCTTCGCTCAGGGAGTTGACATGAGATTGTGTGGTAGTTGGAATAAAAGGACAAATGGTTCAAATGGCTCTGAACACTATGGGACTTATCATCTGTGGTCATCGGTCCTCTAGAACTTAGAACTACTTAAACCTAACTAACGTAATGACATCACACACATCCATGCCCGAGGCAGGATTCGAACCTGCGACCGTAGCAGTCACGCGGTTCCGGACTGAAGCGCCTACAACCGCTCGACCACCGTGGCCGGCAATAAAAGGACATTTTTCACTTTGCTGTCCAGTGTACGAATTTTTCATAGTTACTACTCGAGAGCAAGCTATGTATAACTGACCGGTTTCTCTGCTTCACACGGTGCTCATTGTCGTTCGCTGGGAACTTAAATGAGCTTCGCGCTCTTCGTATGTGTTTTTTTTTTCGTTTCAGAACTCGCAAGATCTCCTCCTCTTTTAAGTTTGAGCATTACCTACAATACTGCATAAATCAAGTCAACCTTGTATTAACAAATACACTAAGCACACTTTATACATATCAACGCTTTATTTTCGATTTATTTTCAGTCACTGTATCACTTCGGCTACTCACACACAAAAACAAACAGTGGATTGTTTTTATTCATTCACTACACTACTTTTTCGGTTCCTCCCTTGGTCACTGATAAGAAACTAACGTTCCAACCCACGACGAGTCCCCTACCAATCGGTAACACAAACAGTGGCGAATTCCGGAACATACCAAAAAGTCTTTGACTGGTCCACAATGTTCCAGAACATTCCACAACATTCGAAGAGTGTTTTGGAATGTTTCACAATGATCTGGGATGTTTCCAGACATTTTGGAATGTTCCTGAATGTTTCAGACTTTTCCCGAACGTTCCAGAACATCCCGGATCATTTTGGAACATTCCGAAACATTCTGGAATGTTGTGGAAAGCCCTCGAATGTTCTGGAATGTCCTAGAAACTTCTAAATGGCAAAACTTCCCAGCCTTTATATCTTCAAAAGCGCGGCCTTCAGGTAAAAATGGTGGTGGTGGTAAGTTCTTATGGGACTAAACTGCTGAGGTCATCGGTCCCTAGGCTTCCACACTGCGTAATCTAACTTAAACTTACTTACGCTAAGGACAACACACAAACCCATGCCCGAGGGAGGACTCGAACCTCCGACGGGGGGAGACGCGCGAACCGTGGGAAGGCGCCTTAGACCACGCGGCTACTCGGCGCGAGTAGGGAAAAATGGAAACATTCTTCATGAATGGGGGATAGAGGGCTACCACACCATGTAACTTCCTTGATCATACCGGGACTTGTTTCTGAGTTCTAGCGGCACGCACATTGTACACATATTTTTATAATATAAATTAACTAACGCTTAAAAAATAAGGAGGCCATTGTTGCATGTTAAATAAATATAGAACTTATGAAATAGGAAAAATCAAAGTAACATAGTTTCTTTAACTGCATAAGCTCATGTTGGAGAAAAAAAATTTCCGAAAGAATGGAAAATTGACAATGCTCTACTAGTCTCGATAAATAACAGAAACGAGGATACCAATAATTACTGCCACGTACGTTTATTGAATTCTGACTGTAATAATAAGTACACGATCGTAATTAATAACTAATGCTATACCTTAAAGAGAGCAAAAGTATTTTCGTAAAAGTGATATATTCAGATGTCGTAAAATCATAGAAATGCGACAGGAACATTTTGTTAATATATGCGTGTGGTGTCTGAGGAAGAAGTGGACCGGTGCACTGGATCAAGCAGCAGTACGTCACCAGTGATTCGCGTTGTGATATTGAATAAATGAAAGAAATTTTTTCTGCTCCATTTATGCTAGCCATGTTTTCATCTCTGCACTGGCTTCCTCTGTGATCTCATGACCAGGTATTAGCTGTGGTAGAAAGGTCTGAAACGGTTTCAGCCAGCCTCCTGAGGCCAAATAATAACTTCCTTAAACAAAATAAGAAATGAAACTGAAGTCGATTCTTGCAAAGAAGACAACAGCAACTACCCACTATTTATTTATACAAATAACGCTGTTACAAGCTCAAGCCAACGTGTACATCTTCAGCCGGCTGTTCACATTTAAATTACAGTTGTTGTGATTTGCATTTGTTGCTGGTTGTATTTTCCCCCTTGCGGTGGAAGTTCCTAGGTGTGGTGGCGTCCTACTGCAAAAACGGTGTGAAAAACTGCTTGCTTAACTCTAGGTACAGTTACAGCTAAAAACGCCGTTTCTCATGCCGTTGTTTCGCTGTAGATATGGTTACAGTTAAACAGGTCGTTTCTCACATCGTTCGTTTTTGTTTTTTATTTCATTTTTTTAAAATTGCTGTAGGGCAACGCCACCCCAAGGAACTTTCGTCGCCGGCCGCGGTGGTCTCGCGGTTCTAGGCGCGCAGTCCGGAACCGTGCGACTGCTACGGTCGCAGGTTCGAATCCTGCCTCGGGCATGGATGTGTGTGATGTCCTCAGGTTAGTTGGGTTTAAGTAGTTCTAAGTTCTAGGGGACTGATGACCACAGCAGTTGAGTCCCATAGTGCTCAGAGCCATTTGAACCATTTTGAACTTTCGTCAAAAGCATGAAAAAACAGCCTACGACTAATGAAAACAGCAACAAATGTAATTTAAAAGTGAGCATCCGCCTGTTGATCAACCTGTCGCACAGTGGGGCAGAATCCTAAAAATCAGGCAAAAACTTCAAAATTGCTCCAATTTAGCCAAAAAAATGAGTTTGCTGGGGTTTTTGACCCTTCAGATAACGATCTTTATATCAAAATTGAAAAATTCAAACTGACGGATCCAGTATGGCGAAAAGATCTGGAAAAGTTAATGAAGCGGTCAAAATTTTTTTTTCCGTAAACATTTATATTTTTAATGGTAGATTTCATTACAAAACTGCCTCTATTACTATCTTTATTACAGAAAATATATATTGAAAGTTTTTTAAGTCTTCTTAATGTTCCTCCACGGGGCTTCTTGTTCTTTATCTTCATTTCCATCTTAATCTTCTTCCTCACAGATATTTGTATCCTCTTCATCATCCGCAGTATCTGATTCCTCGAGGTCTGCAGTAGGTACCAAGAGGGCACCAGATTCCGACGACAAAACTTTCACTTTCCTCAGAGATCCTTTCGGCAAAGAAGAAATACAGGGATCAGTTGCCTATAGAAGTCTCCGGAACACATCCTCCATATTTGTCACGTGAGAAGACTTTGGGGCAAAGCTTAGGCGATACTACCGCATTAAATTGATTGTTGACTCGTGCGCATCTTCCGACAGCTGACTTATTGGTAAAAGTGTAGAAGCAATTATGTCCTGTCCGTTCATCAACAGTCTACGGACACCCGTTGGCATATTGTACCATGAGTACTCTTTGACATAATGCCTGGCTGTTGCAACTGCGTAACTTCGAAACCTTTCGACGGCATTTTCTATTTCCTCAATGTAAATGACGGCGTTTTGCGACTGTCGCCTAAAAAATAGCTCAAAGACGGAGTTGCAGCTAGTAGCTGGATTTTAAGGCTGATTCGCGAAGACTTAAGAACGGAATGAAAAAGTAGACGGAATGTCTTGGAATCTAAAACTTGCTTCTTTTTGTCGCTCGCGTTTAAGTGTTCGTAATTGAGTACATGCCTTCTGGAATAACCTCAATTTAAAAATGAAATCCCGGGTTCGATTCCCGGCGGGGTCAGGGATTTTCTCTGCCTCGTGATGGCTGGGTGTTGTGTGCTGTCCTTAGGTTAGTTAGGTTTAAGTAGTTCTAAGTTCTAGGGGACTTATGACCACAGCAGTTGAGTCCCATAGTGCTCAGAGCCATTTGAACCATTTTTTTTAAAATAAAATTAGTTCTGATTTCACTAAATAAAAATACTTCATCCGAACGACACAGCACATTTCCAGCCCGGCTAAACTGCCCGCTTCTAAGACCGGGATTCAACTGCCCCATCATTACTGTAGCCAGCCTATTAAACCGGTAACGGCGGTATTCGTGTAAATAAATAGCGCTGTTGACAGTTGCTGGTTGCCATTATCTTCTCTGCAAGGATCAGTTGTATGTTGAACACGACCACAGTCTGAAATTGTCACTTTTCGACAAAATAGCAGGAAGCGAAATTGACGCAAACAGGGTGCTCGAAGCGGCGTCAAATCGAAGTTTCGCATCTGGCTTTGAGCCACGCAACATTTTATTTCTGGCTCTACACTGACGCCACAAACCTACAAGTTCGCCACCAAACAGTGGTGGAGATTTCCCCTCCCCGCGAAGCCACCCATGACGCCCGCAATGCGACCGGCCCGGCGCGCTTTCTAGTCTAGCACACAGCCGGCAGCCACTTTCTCCGCCCTATCGCCACACCGCCAGATCGTGCAGATCCGTGTCACGTCGGCCCGCGCTTTCTACCTAATAGATTTGCCTTAGTGTCGGGGATAAGCGGCGCTGCCTCTTTTCCTTCCCTCCTGACTGATAACGCCGACGCGCGACTCGCCTAACCAGTCACAACTAACTAGCTTCGAGGTCGAGTCAGAAGGACTCCCTGTCAGGCATCTCTTTTCTTGGCTCCAAGAATTTCTTTTTCTGGGCTTTAACATTGTCTGTATCTGACATATATCTGAATTTATAATTCTCAGCTCCTGCCTAGTCAGAACTTATCGTAAAATATAGGTTCTGAATCCGGGAAGAATGTCTTGGTACCCTTGACTTACAAGGAGACGGCACGACCGTGGGGTCGGGGATTTGTCCGCAATTTTGTGTGGTGAAAGAGGACCCCCAACACCTCACCTGGTTAAAATATTAGGACGCATTACTCGGAAAATCACGAGAAAAATTTATCCAAAGTTTCTTAGGTGCCTTATGAGTATAAAATGTTAGTTGATTGCCGAACCGCCGTCTGGCCTACATGGTTAGCGCTCGCACCTTTACGCCAGAGGTCTCGGGTTCGTTTCCTACTCCAGCACTTTTTTTTCTTTCTGTTGCTTGCAAAATTGCAGCGCATTGTTACAGGAGAATCGTGAAGTTAATTCCCGGGAAGATTTTATAATAATTCATTCTATAATTCACCATCAATATTCCGAGACATGATTCAATATGCCTGGTTTGCCTCAAAATTACCAGAAACTCGAAACATTTTCGTAAATGTTAATGGGGCATGTTTTTCTACAGATTTATTGCAAACGCCCTGTGATTGTAAAAAAAAAATCCGCTTTTATATGTTGCGCAAGTAGTCGCAAAAATTATTGCTTCGTTTGTTTTTACGATAATTACCACTGCGGTTCTTGTTTATAATTATCATATGTATAAAAATTGAATGTTTCCCAATCGACTTAATTATTCTGATTAAAAAGGCAATGTTTCTCGTCATATACTTTACAATGAAAAATGGAAAACCCACCGCCATGAATTCTGTTGTTGGACAAAAAGAAAATAATTTTTATTCAATACTGTAACTAATTTGTTAAAGACAATGTAGGTTTGGGAAACTTTCTGAATAATTGTTGGAATAACCAAAGAAAATGAAACAGAAGGAAAAAAAGTGCAGGAGCAGGAATCGGACCCGAGACCTCTGGCATAATAGTCCGAGCCCTAAACACCTTTTTTTTTTATTGATCGTTGTGTTTGATATTGCGGACGTCGCAAGACATCCTGTTCATGTTCGGTGGTTGATCCTTCCACTCAGTTTTTTATTACAGAGGCCAACCGGCTCTCCGACCGAACACGCGAGCTACCGTGCCGGCACACCTTGGCTAGACGGCGGCCCGGCAATAGACTAACATTTTACATTTATAAGGCACCTAAGAAACTTTGGATCGATTTTTCCCGGGATTTTCCGGGTAGTGCGTCGTAATATTTTAACCAGGTGAGGTGTTAGGGGTCCTCTTTCACCACACAAAATTTCGGACAAATCCCCGACCCCACGGTCTTGCCGTCTCCTTGTTAGATTTTCTGTGGTCTCCATGGAAATCGTTTGTGACTGCTGTGACGACTCCACTAGCAACTATTACTTATTCCTCGCCCAACCGGCCTAGAGCTCTACCTCTAACGTACTCGACATCCCTGAACATAGGATCAAAAATTAAAGAATTCTAAGTAAGGTAGTGAGACAGAAGCGAAAGGGGAATTCCTACCAAGCATAATGTTATTTTTACAGTTTGTTGGCTTTAGGGAGGTGCCCATTAGGTCAGCTCCATTGCGGAATCTCAATTACGATGATACGAACATAATAACACCAATTCCCCTCCCCTCCCCCCGCGGCGGATAAAATCTCCGACCCGGTCGGAAATCGAACCCAGGCCCATCGTTTGGCAGCCGAGCTGACACCTAGGCGTACACACTAATGTTCAGGACAGTAATTCTTTCATGTAAATTACTTCAGTTTTCAGTTTTGATAAAAATCATACATCTTACGTCTTGTAAGCAGACCAAATTCTCTTATGTAACTAAAAAAGAAATTGAGTTTCGTGCAGTATCTTCCTACCCCATCGCAGCGTGCACGTGCCATTTTTTCATAACTATAGAGTGTTTAAAAAGTGTCACGTGTTCCGACAGGAGGTACTATTTGTCAAAACTAGAAAAAAGGTTCCTATAACGGTATGTTCAGAAACCAGTACCTGTTGAGAGAGGGGCCATACACTTTACCACACAAATTAACAGGTACTGTGTAACGTCCCCTTAGAAAAATGTATGAATTACTGTGCTGCTAAACCTCGACGTTATTTGATTTTCAAACAGCTGAGCAAAACTGAACGTACTCAGACAGTTTTCCCTTTACTTATTCTGATTATCACTAAACTGACACACAATATTATAGCGCAACGCAATCTGACTTTCAATAATCCCTACAAAAGAATGGCCCTGACTAACAATAACCTATAGCCTACCTTTCATGAATCACTTACCTCACAAAAATCTTCGTTACTCGAACTACTGCAATACAGCGAGCGCCAATACTGCCAGCTGAATAAAAGATTCTAACTACTGAAGGCACTAGCTACCGATAGGCATAGTCAGCAAATGAAAGATTTTAATAGAGAACAAACAATGTATTTACCTTAATAATGTTCAAAAGTCATATATATAATATCCCCCACTGATTGCGGCTCACCTTCAACTGCGCAATGCTACGCGCTGTTCACATCCAACTGCCCAACACTACAATAGCAAATATTCCAACAATACAAACCAGCCACAGACTGCACACAGCACAGTCAATGATTTTCATACAGAACGCTATCTGGCTACAAAAAATGGTTCAAATGGCTCTGAGCACTATGGGACTTAACATCTATGGACATCAGTCCCCTAGAACTTAGAACTACTTAAACCTAACTAACCTAAGGACAGCACACAACACCCAGCCATCACGAGGCAGAGAAAATCCCTGACCCCGCCGGGAATCGAACCCGGGAACCCGGGCGTGGGAAGCGCGCTATGTGGCGTTACCAACATAAAAACCTAAACAGGCTACTTACAACTCTGTATCACCGATAAATTACCAGCGTTATTGGAGAGCATTATTCTTCCAGAATGATAGCAACGATTGTGGTTTATGCACGTCGGGGCACCACCCCATTTTCTACGGATCGTTGGACGTGGCTCACCGCAACGTTTCATGGGCGATGAATTCGTCGAAAAGATCTGAAAGCATGGCCTCCCCGTTTACCGGACTTGAATTCAGTGTATTTCTGGATATTGGGAAATCTGAAGGCAATGATGTTTGCCCAAACCATCGACAATGTGTAGACGTTAGAGGAGCGTGAGACCAGTGCTTGAAACACAATCCGAATGGAGCCAGGCTTATTTGAAAGAATGCGTGATTTACTGCGAATAAGAGGGTTGGGTTGTTTGGGGGAAGAGACCAAACAGCTAGGTTATAGGTCTCTTTGGGTTAGGGAAGGACTGGGAACGAAGTCGGCCGTGCCCTTTCAAAGGAACCATCCCGGCATTTGCCTGGAGCGATTTAGGGAAAACACGGAAAACCTAAATCAGGATGGACGGACGCGGGATTGAACCGTCGTCCTCCCGAATGCGAGTCCAGTGTGCGAATAACAGCTGGGAGATGTGTCAGGATGCCTGCTAACGACGTGTGGCACTGCCTGTACTGTCTGCTTGTACGTTAAAAGACAGGACGGAACCAGAGGACAGATTGGTCCCTATATCAACAGGTATTGGTTTCCGAACGTATCATTATAGCATCTTTTCTTCTCGTTTTCACCAGTACTACCTCCTGTTGGAATATATGACTTTTTTTTCTACACCCTGTATATATTAACCGGCAAAGCGAACTGAAGACCTGTCCATTGTGACAACAGCATCGCGTTTGCAGCGGAGAGACAGAATCAGCGTACATTCTAGTATTCTTGAAAGTGCTGCACCGTCCCTCGCTACACGTCTATACCCCCATGCTCAATTTGTTGGCCGGCATTTTTATCTGACAGTACTGCTCGGATACAATGTAATCGCCTCAGTGTCACCTGATTCAATTCGACTACATTCCACTGTGCTTGTTTTGCTGCTGTAGATGTTCATCTTACATCCTCCTTACGAGACACTGTCCACTTCGTCCAAATGCTCTTCCAAGTCCTTTGTTGTCTCTGAGAGAATTACAGTGTCTCGGCAAACCTCGAAGTTTTTATTTCTTCTCCCTGAACTTAAATTACTACTCCAAAGTTTTCTTTGGTTTCCTTCACTGCTTGCTGAATGTACAGATGGGGTTCATTTATTTATTTATTTTCAAGTACAAATGGTTTCATGTTTAAATACATACAGACAGATAAAGATAAAATCAAAATACATTATAACACATAAATAATGTCTCGTCATATGGAAATTCAATTAAGGATAAAGTAGGTATACACAGGTTGTTACAATAAGGTATCTTGTCATAAATAAGATAAAATTATCATATAGAAATTGTTGCTATAAGGTCATTCAGCAATCACATATATGGAATCTATAGAGTCTCTTTAGAGTTCTATGTCTAGATTTTCCATCCACTCGACGGCTGCATGGGAGGCTGCATAAAGTTCTCGAATGGATCCTTTAAACGTACATTTAGGGCATTCCTGAATGATGTGCTGGATCGTTTGCTCTAGATGTCCACAATCGCACTGTGGTGAATCTCGTATGCCCCATCTACAGAGCATCTCGCCACTTCTGCCATGACCAGTTCTGAGTCTATTGAGTATAACCCAAGTTCTTCTTGGCAGGTCTGTACCAGGTAGGTTTCCACCAGGTGATATTTCATTGCGGTTCTTGGATAGTCCAGTCTGAGACCATTCATTTTTCCACGAATCCATAGCATCGTAAGACGTAGCCATAAGGTTTTGAGCTGTTCTCCACGGTGGTCTTCTAGATCTTATTCGGGAAAGATTTGGGGCAATGTCCTGACGGATTGGAAGGTTGGTATTGGAGGAGATTTTACGCCATTCATTAACTAAGGCGGTTTGCCGCCTAAGATGTGGTGGGGCTATACTGCAGAGAACAGGAAGCCACGGTAGTGGGGTGGATTTAATGGTCCCAATTATGGTTCTCATGGTATTGTTTAGCTGAGTATCCACTTTAGACGTGTGGCTGCTGTTAAGCCAAACAGCGCTGTAATATTCCGCAACAGAGTATCGAGCGCTACAGAAGGAATCTTCAGAGTATGTACATCAGCCCCCAGCTAGTACTGGCGAGCTTTTGAATAATATTATTTCTTGTGCGTATCTTAGCAGCAGTATCTATTAGGTGTGGTTTGAATGTAAGCGATCTATTCAATTTAATACCAAGATATTTTGGGTTTGGGTTATGGTAACATGGGCGCTAGCTCCCTTCTCAACCACTGCTTCCCTTCCATGCCCCTCGCCTCTTATAACTACCGTCTGGTTTCTGGACAAGTTGTAAGTAGTGTTACGCTCTCTGTATTTTACCCTCACTATCTTCGAATCGTGAGTCTGAAAAGACGGACTGAAGGCGGGCTGTGACCGGCGAGGCGCGTCGAAGCCGCGACCTTCTGCGAGCAGGCTGGCGGGCCTTGAGCGCTGCCCAAATATTTACTGCCTAAGGTCGAGGTGCTACGGCGCGGCGCATCGACCTCGCCGGCGGGTTTTGGCGCTGCGTCCTCTTTCACTTTCGTTCGCCGTTGCGCTCTGTCTTCGACAGCCTGTCTGCCGAGCGCCGGCTGTTTTCGTTTTGCTTAAATTACCGGGACTCCGAGTCAAGGTGAGGCGTACTCAGTCTTTACTTCGCGTACTGCCAACTCATATGCGTTGTGTGTATACTGCTCGGAGCTTCACACCGTCAAAAAAGTAAAAAGCCGTCGGCCACACGGACCGTGCTTTCGGACGGCAGTGTTGAGCGTGCCGAGATAAGCGTGCTACTGAACGCTCAGAAACGATGCGAATTGTGCATACGGTACGTGTGGCTCAACACGATACACGCTATCCGAGGTCCACGAGAAAGACAGGTCGTGGTGCGTACGTCACGACACGTGACAGTGAAGGTCTTCCGAATGTCAGCAGCTTCTCCGGCGGGGAGCGAGTAACTATATCAGATGGGTTTAATAATTTTCGATAGCACACGACAAAGTTAAGACCTTTAGTGGGTACCTTTTCAATTACATATTGATTTCCCGTGGGCCCTACACGGAGCCGAACGTTCGCAAAGTGTGGCTGACAAGCCGGCTGATGTGACGTCACAGGTTTGTTGCGGGAGGGGGGCGTATTTGTCGAGGGTCCCGACGTGATCAAGGGTTGGCTGTATGTGGTTCTCAGGTCACACATTTTACGAAGGGCACGGGCGCAAAATTCCTACGTTAGCTCTACGAAAACACGCATTTCCTGCCTTGTCCATAAGCTGGTTCGTTCTAGGCGCTTCAGTATGGAACCGCGTGGCCGCTACGGTCGCAGGTCCGAATCCTGCCTCGGGCATGGATGTGTGTGATGTCCTTAGGTTAGTTAGGTTTAAGTAGTTCTAAGTTCTAGGGGACTAATGACCCCAGATGTTAAGTCCCATAGTGCTCAGAGCCATTTGAGCCATAAGCTGATTGTTTCTACATGTACGTGATTACTGTGCTATTCACAATTAAGTGCCTGGCAGAGGGTTCAGTGAACCACCTTCAAGCCGTCTCTCTACCCTTCCACTCTTGAACGGCACGCGGGAAAATCGAGCGCTTAAATTTTTTTGTGCGAGCCCTGATTTCTCTTGTTTTATCGTGATGATCATTTCTCCCTATGTCGGTGGGTGCCAACAGAATGTTTTCGCAATCGGAAGAGAAAACTGGTGATTGAAATTTCATGAGCAGATCCCATCGCAACGAAAAACGCCGTTGTTTTAATGATTGCCACTCCAATTCACGTATCATGTCTGTGACACTATCTCCCCTATTTCGCGATAATACAAAACGAGCTGCCCTTCTTTGTACTTTTTCGATGTCATCCGTCAGTCCCACCTGATGCGGATCCCACACCGCATAGCAATACTCCAGAATATGGCGGACAAGCGTTGTGTAAGCAGTCTCTTTGGTAGACCTGTTGCACCTTCTAAGTTGGTTGGTTGGTTTGGGGAAGGAGACCAGACAGCGTGGTCATCGGTCTCATCGGATTAGGGAAGGAAGACGGCCGTGCCCTTTCAGAGGAACCATCCCGGCATTTGCCTGGAGTGATTTAGGGAAATCACGGAAAACCTAAATCAGGATGGCCGGACGCGGGATTGAACCGTCGTCCTCCCGAATGCGAGTCCAGTGCCACCTCGCTCGGTGCACCTTCTAAGTGTTCTGCCAATGAATCGCAGTCTTTGGCTTGCTCTACCCACAATATTGTCTATATGATCGTTCCAATTTAGGTTAATTCTAATTGTAATCCCTAGGTATTTAGCTGAATTTACAGCCTTCGGATTTGTGTGACTTATCTACGTAATCGAAATTTAGCTGATTTCTTTTAGTACTCATGTGAATAACTCCACACTTCTTATTCAGGGTCAATTGCCACTTTTCGCACCATACAGATATCTTATCTAAATCATTTTGCAAGTCGTTTTGATCATCTGATAACTTTACAAGACAGTAAATGACAGCATCATCTACAAACAATCTATGACGGTTACTCAGATTGTCTTCTATGTCGTTAATATAGATCAGGAACAATAGAGGGCCTATAACACTTCCTTGGGGAACGAATGATATTACTTCAGTTTTACTCGATGACTTTCCGTCTATTACTACGAACTGTGACCTTTCTGACAGGAAATCACGAATCCAGTAGCACAACTGAGGCGATACTCCGTAGGCACGCAGTTTGGTTAAAAGACGCTTGTGAGGAACGGTGTCGAAAGCTTTCTGGAAATCTAAAAATATGGAATTAAGTTGACATACTCTGTCGATAGCACTTATTACTTCGTGAATATAAAGAGCTAGTTGTGTTTCACAAGAACGATATTTTCTGAAACCGTGCTATTTGTCAATAAATCGTTTTCTTCAAGGTACTTCATAATGCTCGAATACAGTATATGTTCCAAAACCCTACTGCAAATCGACGATAGTCATATAGGCCTGTAATTCAGCGGATTACTCCTACTTCCCTTTTTGGGTATTGGTGTGACTTGAGCAATTTTCCAGTCTTTAGGTACGGATCTTTCTGTGAGCGAGTGGTTGTACATAATTGCTAAATATGGAGCTATTTTATCAGCGTACTCTGAGAGGAACGTGACCGGTATACAATCTGGACCGGAGGTTACTTCGTCTTCTTTGGTGAAGGAGTTTCGGAAAGCCATGTTTAATAACTCTGCTTCAGTGGCACTGTCATCAGTGACTTCACTGTTGTTACCGCTGTCTGTAGTATACACAAATGAAAACTTCAGTATCCATGGACATATTATAAGAAAAAAAAGTGCCATGTCCTGTCAATAGGGATATCGGCTTATAAACGTTCCAACTAAAACTGTGCGAATTCAACTTAAGAATAGTTCTCCAGATAAGATAAAATTATTTTATCATTTTCACTTTTCAGTAAAACCCTAAGATTCTTCTTACTTGATTGCTGTTCCCATTCAGTAGCTGAATCTTTACAAAATGTGAAATACAAGACTTGAAACAAGAAAGTGCAAAATATCTCACTACAAGTACACTACTTGTCTTTTAGATAAAGACACTCGAGCAAACTCACTCCTCAAAATGAGCGCACACATATTTGGTTAACATCGAATTTCATAGAATATACTTTTATTAAACTAATAAGAAAGTATCAGAATGTAGAAAAAAACCGCGAAAGGTAAACAAACAATATTGGATCCAGTGAGACGCGAACCGGCAACACATCACCTGTTCCTTTACACTTCTGCCTCACTACTCATGACGCTACAACGACCATGAATGTTTGAAGACAATCTCTTGAAACTTTTAATCGTAGATATGTTATTAACTGAAAATTCGTTATAACAAATTGTAACAAGAACAAAGCGTTTTTGATAGATTCTCAATGTGCCGTTCCTTGAAGCGCCGTACATTCATAATACGCGAGATACAATAATTCTTCAACGACCAGTATGACGATTCCCGGCGTTTTATTATATCAAATCGTACAATTAAAGACGGGTTTTTGAGAGCTCCTCAATTTCGTAGTATTTAGAAGCGGCATGTACACATATAAGCTTGAACTGGAAGCCAATATGGCGTCTCGCGACTTCTTTCATCTCATTGGTCTATCTTCAAATGCATGTTCAGAATATCTGACATTCTAGATATTGCTCTACGCGTTCAGAAAGACCTCAACGTGCTCTTTCCAAGTTATGACATCATAAACTTGGCACGCTACACTCTCGACGTTCGCAGGCACGGTCTGTACACCGACGGCTTAAGGTTAATGGCTGTTCGCGGCAGATAAATATGTCACCTAGGAAAGGGGACTGCTCCCATGAAATCGAGACTCAGTGGGCAGAGACATTCATCCGTATGATCAGTTTGGAAAGAGAGAGAGAGAGAGAGAGGGAGAGAGAGAGAGAGACTTCAACGGATTAGTCCAGTGTAGAGTGTAGACTAGCAATTTTCCTCAGACCCACATTGCTGGGGGACACGGACCCTAATGAAGGCAGGTGGTTAACGCATCTGAAATATGGCCTTGGTAACGTTTATGACAATGCTGTGGAGGTTGAGCTAGCTCATGTACTTTAGTTAAATATCAGACTAAATTTAGCTTGCTTTGGCCACAGAATGATAATTGCCTTAATGGAAAAGGGTACTATCGCACATGAAAAAATTCGACTGTAAGGATACCAAAAAACTGGTTCAATGGTGGAATAAATGTAACACTGACAGGAACAATTACATAGCAAAATAGCGGAAGTGATGGTTTGTACTTTGTGTGTGTGTGTGTGTGTGTGTGTGTGTGTGTGTGTGTGTGTGTGTGTGTGTGTTCGCGTGCGTGTCCTTGTTTTTCTCTCTGTCTCCTACTTCGTCACAATATACTGTCCCACGTAAAATGAGATGTTTAAGCCTTTGCTTTTATCGCCATCTACTGAAGTATAGTCCCTTATTTATACGCGAACGGACGTAAAACTGAAACAATATCTAGTCTTATCCTATACTAAGTTGACATGAATGAAGCTTTGCTAGATATTAGCTTTATGAAACAACTCTTTTCGCAGCCAATTTGCTGCTAAACGCACTATCTACACATGTGGTGAGTAGTTTTCGAATATTACAGGGCTTCTTGTTAAATAGCATGGCTCTCTTCACGTACCTGCAGAAAAGTGGTTTTACCGCAGCTCAAGCTACGTTAACGTCGGTGCGGGGTCATGCCCACATGCAATTAACGCCATCAAGTGAAGTGAAAGGCTGTCAAAGTTGCTCTTCACATCTACTCACCAATAAATACATTTTAAATTGACCGCATAACACCTTGCGGACCCTCTCCCACATCCTCTATCAAGAAGCTTCGTCCTGAATGCACACTTCCGTATTAGTATCTCGACAGAGTGCTATATGTTGGGACTCCATTTCACGCTGATACACTTTACTCACAAACCAAACACTAAATGGAAAAACCTTACTAAATGCTGACATTATTTCTTGCGCAACCTTAAAGCAATGTCAACTTCATAAATAACTATAATCATCTATTAACTCCCTATTATGCGCAATATGAGTATCCACCCAAAGATGCTTTGGAGCTGCTCAGCTCTAACTATACACTTCGCTTTACTTACAAAATTTATTTCCCCGTTAGCAGCTGTTCGGGGTGCACTCAGCCTCGTGATGCCAATTGAGGAGCTGCTCGACCGAATAGTAGCGGCTCCGGTAAAAGAAAACTATCAACGACCGGGAGAGCGGTGTGCTGACCAAACGCCCCTCCTATCCACTTCCTCACTGAGGATGACACGGCGGTCGGATGGTCCCGATGGGCCACTTGTGGCCTGAAGACGGAGTGCATTAGCAGCTGTGTTCTTGATTGTGTATAGTAAAACGCGATCGATTTCGAGTCGCTAAATTTCCTCTTCAGGCCCACATCAGAGGCTAAGAAATTATTGATGGAGCCAAGTACTTGCTCAGAAACATGATCGTATGTACGATCCACTATATTGAATTACTGATTTAGTAATACCACGTACGTTGCATTAAATACGAATTTGAGCACTTACGTAGCTTTCTGCTTCCTTCTGAAGAGACCAACAAATCTGTACTGTGGCGTGCGTAGTCTCACCGTGCTGACTGTCGCCATATTTAATACATTGTATGGTATATTCCAGTCGTCACCTGAACAGCCCTTAGCAGTCTGGCACTCATTAATGTCATACACATCTGAGCTTCAGTTCTTCTGATACGTAAATTGAACGACAGCGTGTCTGAAATTAATTCAAGAATGTGTATTGCCTCTGCAAGGGCTCTAGAATGCATCTCTGAGCCTGGCGGGCCGACGTGTGTTCTGTTCTCACGCTTTGTCAAGGGTTGCGGAGTGCCCGTTGCAGCAGACCGGCATCTCGCCGCACCTGCCCTTCTCGTCTTCGGCATGCAGAAACTGCTGCACATTGTCTGTCATCTGCATTCGTAACTCGAATTAGCTTCTATTCTGAAGTTGTGTACTCGCATTCTGTGTACTGATTGTTCAAAATGGTTCAAATGGCTCTGAGCACTATGGGACTCAACTGCTGAGGTCATTAGTCCCCTAGAACTTAGAACTAGTTAAACCTAACTAACCTAAGGACATCACAAACATCCATGCCCGAGGCAGGATTCGAACCTGCGACCGTAGCGGTCTTGCGGTTCCAGACTGCAGCGCCTTTAACCGCACGGCCACTTCGGCCGGCTACTGATTGTTACACAGCAGCACTGGTACATGTCTATTTCACACTTGTGAAACCTATGCACTCATTCGAGGAGTCCACGTCATTATAACGGGCCATATACTGCTGCCAACGCTGCACCTTCAAAGTTGAGAGGCCGACTGACGAGGGGCAGCATTCAGACACTGGACTGGTAAGAATATTTGGGAGGACCTGGGACCAAATCCACGTCCAGACAAGTTTCCCGTGGTTTCCCTAATTGTATAAGGCAAATTCTGGATTGGTTACTTTAAGCAGAACCAATAAACGCGTCTTCCTGCCAGGAGGTTACACGATATTGAGCGAGTTAGCCGGAGTACAGATTCCTACAAAAGCTTCAGAAATTGTTGTTTATTACGCACTGACTCGATTCGAAGTAACCCACGTACAAAGCCTACAGGGGGAAGAGTGGAAAGCTAGGTGGATTTCCGTCAAAGAACTGCATCAAGCGGACGGGCGAGAAATGCATTCAATAGGGCCGGACCAGTACGACCCAGTGAAGAATCCAGTACTCACTACGCAAATGGGGAATCGATTACAATGACAGCCGTGGCTGGGGCATCTCCAGAACAAACAGGCAGTCTCGTAGTTAATGGCCGCAAACATTATGGTGACCACTCCAGCAAATTTTCAGTCCATAACGGGACTACGACGGTGAATTATCATATAAGCACGTACACAATCATGTTTCATTAAAATATACATTTACTAATTTCCTCATTCTTCAGTCACTTCCTTCTTGAATTTTGGGATTGTTCGACTGTACTGTTTACTTTACATTTATTAAATATTCTTGTAGGTAAGTTATAGTCGTTATAATAAGAGTACAATTAATTACTGACTTTTGGAATGGAGAACGAATTCGCCACCTATCGTGTGGCGAATTTCAGAGCGAGCACATACCAGACTGTTTCTTCTACTTGCTCTTTATGCCATGAAACAATTAATATCATATAAACAGCATACACACTCGCGTTTTCCTTGATTTACTTATTTTTTAACAATCATAAGCGCACTGGACTCAAAAATATTTCTCACACAGCACGACATTAAACGCCAAGCTGTAAAACTGGTAAAATCAGTTAATATATAAAAGGAGATACGTATTTCAGATTATTGGTTTGGCGCCTTATCTCATCATGATACATTATTACCGGCCACGGAGATCGATACAAGTAATAGGCTTATTAAGATGTCCAACAGTTAATCTATCGGCCAGACCAGCTGTTTGCTTCATTTACTGGAGTTATCTATTTTGGTCTCACGTTAAAGCACCTTCTGCGCGAGAATCAGTATTTTGATTACTATCAAAAGCCAATGGACGCGAAAGAAGGCGTGTTCTAACCTGATGCATTAAAATTCATCACGACATGCGTGTAATCTTCTGAATATCAAAAGACCTATCTAATACAATGCTTGCAGTGGCTGCTGCAATCTCAAGTGATACATTGCCAATATCTTGATTATCCCGCGCACAATCGCAGCGCTTCGATGCCCTTTGTAAACTTTCAGCTTCCGCAATAAACTACTGCTGTAAGCCCAACGCTGGCAGCGCCTAGTCCCGTAGCCTGACAGAAAGGATGAGAACGGTTCTGGGTCCCAGATGCTCGGTTGCTTAGCAACGGTCAGCCAACCGCGCTCTCCCTTCTGGGAAGGCCTTGGCGGCAATGCACTCGCTGTGTTGCATCTCCGCGACGCAAGAGCTCCTAATCCCAGCAGCTGCAGTGCACCGAAAATACTTCTGCAACAACGCACTCACATACACCACAAGTAACAGGGTCACTTTTTTTGTCACTTCTTCATTCACTCTCCTCGAAAGTGTTAAGGCCGTTAAGCTGAAACTAAAACGCAGGGAATATTAAACATTTTGTCACTCGGTCACGAGATGGCAGCATAGTCGAGTTGGCGGTGTGACGCAACTGCGCAGGGCCTGTGAATTTCCAGATACAACTGCTCTACGTAGAACCGCCATTTGCAACAGCAGATGTGTGTGGTGGATATAGTTCAAGATGGAAACGTAGTAGTATTTGATATTTGTCGAAAGCGATTAGACGAGATTTATGATTGAATACAAGTAGTGTTTGAGGAAGAGTTATTCAAATGTAGAACTCTAATCAAGTGATATGCCGTTTTGAAGTGGCCTACACAGTACGGTGGATCTCCCTGGCCTGCTCAGCAGTCCGTAATGATGCCCGAAAACGTTGTTGAAGAATGCCCAAAAACATTCATGAAGGAGAACCGCGGCGTGAACATACATCCTCGATCAGTTACTGAGAACATTATCGCGGGATCTACATACACGGCGCTGCGTAGAAATTTTGGGAGTATTGGAAAGTTGCGTTTCATGAGTACGTTGCCAGTTTCGCAATCCAGGCCAAAGAAGGAGCACTCCTCTTCTGTGGCTGGAAATGTAATTTTGAGTCTGTTCTTCAACATTCGGGGTTATTGATTTTGGAGTGGATGTCCGTCAGGACTACAGTCAAGGCTCACCGCTCTTATGACGTCGAGGGGACGTTAAACACTTAACTAAGACTCACCGATGCTCACACACTTTCCGGAACCTTCAAAAGACGATTAAAAGCACGTGTCCGAGCAAAGTGTCAAAAGGTGTAATTTTACTTTATAGCAAGGCTGCATGCTAAATATGCAACACAGAGCACTGTATTCTTCCCCAATGGGTGGGTTGGAACAGCCGCTTTAGAGTTTGGATCTATCACCATACTATTACCACGTGTTTGTTCCTTCAAAAAAGTCTCTGAAAGATCGGAGCCTTACCTGCGATATGGCGATAGCAGATGCTGTGGAACAGTGACTTCATCGTCTGCCTTCTTCCTTTGTTGTACAGGGTATAGGAAAAGACGAACACATTGGAACTGTTGTCTGAACAATGAAGATGATCTCTCGAACTGCCATTACTGTACTTCTCAATTCTGTGGTGTTCATTTCTCAATAACATATGTTTTGTGACTAAGACACCTGTCTACATTTCATGAGAACAGACGTTATACACTAATTTTTGTGATAGTTGCGATATCCAGAATGAATGTCCTGAAGTATTCCAACTAGGAGAAAATGCAGAGCAAACGGATACAGAAGAGTCATATCCAGCGACGAGTAGGAATGAGATAATACTAGGAATGAGATAACAGTAGGAATGAGATAATAGTACAGCGTACCTACCATCTTCCATCATGGCGTAGCAAATTCGTCCACAGCGTCAGCTCTGCGCTGGAACAATACAAATTTGTGTATACCTGAATGCGTCGATGGTACACCACCATCTACTGCGGCTTCCACTGGGTACTCGCATGTCATTACCTTGGCTTAAGGTATCCTGAAACCACAAACTCGTCGACTGCGTTCGCCAGCTCTTATTTGGGGCTAGTTATAATTTAACCTTTCCGGCCACCTGGCAGTTAGTAGCGTGTTGACAGCGGCCGTGCACCCTTCACTGTTCGGCAGAATACACTGGTGTCAAGAAATTAAAGCAACAAACCGCTTCTTTCCCGTCCTGTGTCTAATTCACGATATGATGACGCACACCGTCAACAGATGACCCGTCAAATCGTATTCACTACACACCGCCAACAGATGTCCGTCCAATCGTATTCTGGACGGAAGACGAACAACCACGCCACGACGAAGTCTGGACACGTATCAAACAGAGTAGTGCTTGCCACCTAGTCCCACAGCCGCAGTCCCTGTGTACGCAGTCAGTGTGGCACAGAAAAGATGCCCGCCAGACTCACCGCGGTGGAGGGCCATAGGAAGGATGGAAGCAGCACAGTCGGCAACTGATAAGGCCCGCCGGCCGCGGTGGCCGAGCGGTTCTAGGCGCTCAGTCCGGAACCGCGCGACTGCTACGGTCGCAGGTTCGAATCCTGCCTCGGGCATGGATGTGTGTGATGTCCTTAGGTTAGTTAGGTTTAAGCAGTTCTAAGTTCTAGGGGACTGATGACCACAGATGTTAAGTCCCATAGTGCTCAGAGCCATTTGAACCATTTGATAAGGCACGATGGCTTAATGTGAATCGTTCTGTTGCTTCTCATATGTGGTGACGGTTTACAGAGACCGAAATTATATCCCGAAGACCAGGGCGGGCCGACCATGTGTGGCATCCGAAAGAAAGGTTGTTTGTAAGCGCACGACGGTACCGCCTAAGGACTGCACGGCAACTGCCATTTGACCTCGCGGCATCCACTGGACGTGTTGTATCGACACAAACGGTGTACAGAAGGCTTCGTCAGAGTTACCTTCATTGTCGGAGACCTGCTGCATGTGTACCTCTGACGCTTCTTCACAGAAGGGAGGGTGTAGAGTGGTGTCGTCACCATGCTACCTGGACGGCCAAACAGGGGCCATTGTTCCTTTCACAGATGAGTCCCGATTTGCTCTGGTGACTGATTCTCGACTGATCCACATATGGAGGGAACATGGGACAGGATTTCGAGATCCAAAAATAGTGGAAAAATACCGATATTGAGGAGAATCCCTAATGGTGAGGGCAGGGACCACTCTACCGCACGAATATCCCTTCATGAAATTGTATGGGTGAATCAGCAAGGTTTGACTGCTAACAGACATCGTGAAGAGATCTTGGGATCTCATGTGTGGTTGTTGCGAGGTGGAGTGGGCCAAGACTGCAACGATGGACGATAATGCTCGCCGTCATAGAGCAGAGGTAGTTCATGTTTTCCTGAAAACGGAAGATATTGTACGCATGGCGTGGCCTGCTTGCTTTCCCGATTTGAATCTCATACAGCACGTCTGGGATGTACTAGAGAGACGGGTTGCATCACGTCAGCATCCACCAGCCTCTCTCCAGGATTTGCGAGCAGCTCTGCAGGAAGAGTGGGAGCTACTGCCTCAACATCAGACTGGTGACATCATTCACAGCATTCAGGTCTATATTGCTACCAGATGTGATCACACCCCATATTGAGCACATTGACCAGTTGTCAGAGTGTGTGTGCAAATCAGTTAAGTTGGAAAAAATGAACATTTTTCCCTACCGTTATCCACGTTGCAGTTGTTTATGTCCTGAATTCTTCATATCGTTTCTACTTTACTGTAATTTGTTTGCACTGTTTTGTGGCTAAGTAAATGTAAACTTCAAGAATTTCCGTTTGTTGCTTTAATTTTGGACACCAGTGTAGTTACGCGTGATGGTTTGGGACGCCATGTATGCAACATTCGAACTCGGCTTATACGTATCGGAAACAGCGAGCGCTACATCAGGAAGTTTTTGAGGTTTTAATATTATCTCTACGTCAGATGACTCCACAAAATATACTTCGACGCCTGGTTTTATAAATTTCATAATTATTTACAGGGATAAAGAAAGATTCCACATTCTATATGTTCGCTGTGGCTACGTTTCGTTTAATTTCTCCGTCAGGTAAGACTGGTGCAGGCCAAAAGGTTTGTCTAATTCTTATGCGGAGCTCTATTAAGAAATGACACGAATCTACTACAAATATCGCTGCAGTCATAGCAGTGTGTCTCTATATGTGATCTGCCTTGTATGCCTAAAGTGAACAAATTAATTTTCAAACTAACTTGTTTAACGGTTTCCCCACTCCACTTTTGCGATTTTCTTGTTAGAGGCTCTGGCTCTGAGCGCTATGGGACTCAACATCTTAGGTCATAAGTCCCCTAGAACTTAGAACTACTTAAACCTAACTAACCTAAGGACATCACACACACCCATGCCCGAGGCAGGATTCGAACCTGCGACCGTAGCAGTCCCGCGGTTCCGGACTGCAGCGCCAGAACCGTACGGCCACCGCGGCCGGCAATCTTGTTAGAGGGATTGTCTTAAAAATAATAGAGCATAATTTATTTTTTGAATATTGTAAATGATGCACATTCTTACAGTTGCGTGACTACATATGATCAATTAAAAAGTATGCCTGCCGAAATGAAAATATTTACGCAATATTTGATTTTATGGATGGAAGAAGTGAAGAAGAAATAATATGGATCAGCGAGAGACGAAAGACCCAATGTCCAACATGAAAAACAAAGTATTAATCATTTGTCTAGTCCATTATATGCTGACCCTTATTTTCATTCTCGTACGCACATTTTGAACTAAGGAGGACATCATAAGCTTACAACATTCGAAGACAGAGGAAGGTGGAAATTTCTCTTCCATGAGGAATCATCAGTACAGATTCGGTGAACATATATTTTTAGGAAATACCATGGTAGGTTTAGGGGGTTTCCAAAACAATTTTTTTTTATGGAAACGGTAATTTCTCGGGACTCAATATTTTCTGCAGCACACTTATCACATAAAGAGGTAACGGGTATAAGTGCAGATATTTTTACATGTGGTTCCTCAAGATGTACACTCGTATTGTGGTAGGTGTTTTTTCTCTGCGTCGAACAGTCTTCCCACATGTAGCTGAGATGGTTCAGCATCACTTTTAGTTTTTAACCCTGTTTTGGCATTTCTAATCTCCCATCTTTCAACATATTTTCCTGTTACTCACGTAATATTGGACGTGTTTTCATACTGGACGCTGTTTTCACTCAGGAGCTCACTGAGTTACACTGCATTTCCATTAATATACCGTCATCCGTCTTATCGCGAATGCGAAACGTTACTACCTTGTCTATGAGTCACCATTTCCATCTGTGCTTTTACCACGAAATAAGTACTGTTGTCTTGGTTTTATAAAGGACACTTTCGTTACGCTGAACTTAGTTAATCACCGTTCCTCCTGCAGCTACATTTACATCACTTTTCCGCAGTTAACATTTAAGTATCTGGCAGTGGGTTCATCGAACCGCCTTCAGACTATTTGTCATCCGCCCCACTCTGGAATACTGCATGGACGACTTCCGTACTAGTTCTGAGATCTCTTATTTTATTAAAATGATCCTTTCTTTCTGTGTAGGTTGCCGTCAATAAAATATTTTCGTATTCAGAGAGGAAGTTGGTGATTGAAATTTTGTTAAGAGGTCTCGACGCAATGACAAACGCCTATGCTTCAATGTTTGCAACCCCAGCTCGCTTATCATATCCGTGACATTCTCTCCCCTGTTTCGCGACAATACAAAATGAGCCTTCTTTCTTTGTACTTTTTCGATGTCCACCGTAAATCTTATCTCGTAGGGATCCCATACTGGTCAGCAGTCCTCTAGCAGAGAACTGAGGAGCGCAATGTAAGCAGTCCGTTTAGGAACCTATTGCATCTTCTAAGCGTTCTGCCAATAAAACGCAGTCTTTGATTTTCATTCACCACAACGTTTCCAGTTTAAGTGGCTCGCAGTGGTAATTCCTAGGTATTTAGTTGAAATGACAAGGTTTAGATTTGCGTGATTTATCGAATAACAGAAATTTAAACGATTTCCTTTAGTACTTATGTGGGTGACATCACACTTTTTCTTATTTTTAGAGTCAGTTGCAACTTTTCGCACTATACAGATATTTTGTCTAAATCATTTTGCACTGTCCTATCAGCTGCATTTTGCTAGGCAGACGCTCCCCGGCCACTGCGTGTGTCTGAGGGCTATATAGTATGACGACCGCGAGCCAGCTTTGAGCTGCCATTTTGACGTACTTTGGCTTCCAGCGTGCGCCTGAAGCGGCTAGTCCTTTGCGATTAAATTAATCAGAAGCTAGCGCCCGTACGGATCAAAGAATGTAATTAATACGGCGTAATTAAGAGCCTGCCTGGGTAATCCTGCAACCACCTCGAGCGTTATTTGTTCGAGCGTTTTCGGAGGGTGCCTTAGGCGCTGCTTTCGGTGCCCAGTAGTTACGTCAAGCGTCGTGGCGGTTTTCGTATTCTGAAACCCGTACAGCGCGTTAAACATGCACGCTCCGCAGTTTGCACGAAGAGTAACTCTTTACCATGTAGCGAAGGACCGCCTCTTCGTTTGGGGTATAAGTCAAACAAAAACCTAAATAAGACGGGGATGCTGACACAGTTAACATGAACGTACACAAGACGTGCAAAACAATGGCGTTTATTGTACACGTAAGTACTGTATATAACTTGGACCTTCGCGCGAGGGATGGTGGGCAGCAGAACAATTGGTAGAAGTCAGCCCGAATTGACTTGTTTGCAGTTAGTGGCGACATTAGTTTGTGAAAAACAGAGTTCATAGTAATACTGAGTAGTATTATTTTGCGACTAGTAGTCACAAGATTTCAGTTTCGACTGCATAAGCTCATTTAAACAATCGTTCCCGCCATATAGCACTTCTGCTTTAGTAGAGACACTGGCGCGTTTCTAGACAGCGTTGTGATTCGCAAATGGAGATAAGCGGCCAGCCTGCATGTCTGCAGTGAAATTCCATAAAAGCATGTATGTATCTCAATAACTCGTTGTCCGCGGCTCGTGGTTGTGCGGTAGCGTTCTCGCTTCCCGCGCACGGGGTCCCGGGTTCGATTCCCGGCGGGGTCAGGGATTTTTCTCTGCCTCGAGATGACTGGGTGTTGTGTGTCTTTCATCATCATTTCATCCTCATTCACTCGCAAGTCGCCGTAGTGGCGTTAAAGAACTTGTGGAGCGGCGGCCGAACCGCCCCGCGAGGGGTCTCCCGGCCACCAATGCAATACGCTCATCATCATTATTAATAATAATACCTCGTTTCAATCACCGTTTCGCCCAGTTGCTTCATTTACGTAATTTATCATTCTGACAGACATCGAAGAATTTTCGATGCCTTTCAGCATGAAATAAGCACGCTCATACCAATATGTGCTTCTATGACTAAAACACCTGATAGCCATGATAGAGGTTTCACAAACAACTTTCAACTCTGTAACCGAACTGTTTGATTTCCACATGGAAAACCTACGTTCTGTACCTGATAACACAAAAGATTTTTTTTTCTTTCACTTGGGGAATGCAACGCGCCACTCTCAGCCCCATAAGACCAACTGAGAACTAGCGGAGCGCGTTCGGCACTCGACATTAATGGTCGGAATAATATTGTGCTGATCATATTTTACCCCAACACAGCCGTCTAAATACGCTTTAGGACGGGCACTGATGGTCGACATTGCACAATCCTCTACACTGGTGAGTGGACTGCGTTAGTTAGTTTATGGACCACGAATATCGATTGGAATTATCCTTACTGGTGTCATGTGAACGCCAAGTAACCGACGACTGCTTATGAAATTTCACGACAGCTCTTTCACACAGCTAACGGTTTTATACCACCACAAACCTCTTTTCAACGAAATCATATTGGCTTCATTTTAAAAAGAAAACAGTGGGATGAATATATTTTACTAAAAACTCCGGCAAGGGTGTTTTGTATGTCGGTTTTTCATTGACCTATGTATATTTCAGAGCGAAAGCACCAGAATTCCGAAATGAAAACGAAGCTCTCAATCGTGACGTGGTGAATCAGTCGCCCCCAAAAGATATCATATCAGTATTTACACCGAAATGCGAAAGACATAAGAACCTCAGTGTAAAACAAACTATAGAGATATAGAATACCTACAAGGCGCGTCTGTAAAATTCGGTGTATGACCTCAGAAAATAACAGAAACAAGAGTTACCAACAAAATACCTATACTGGGCTTACCAGTAGTCACCATTAGCTACAACACACTTCTGACATTGGTTGTAAAGTTGTTGGAAACTGTTAGCAAACGCTTTTTGTGGAATCGCCCTAAGCATTGTGGTCATGCAGAACGTCTGCGAAGCGTAATCCTTTCAGGGCTAATTTAAGGCGGGAAAACGAAAAGAAGTCTGCCGGCGCCAAATCTCGACAATAAGGAGTGCATTGAAGAACAGTCACGTTGCGTTGAGGGAGAAAGTTGAGCACTCAGACGTTTTGTGTTCAACAACACGTGACCACTGTGCTTCGAGCGATTACACAACAAGCGTTGGCTGACAATTTGCAACAGTTTTACAACCGATTTCAGAAGCGTGTTGTAGCTACTAGTGTTTACTTTGAAGGCCAGTAAAGGTATTTTGTTTGTAACCCTTGTTTCCTTTATTTTTTGAGACCATTCACCAAAGTTTTCAAACATACTTTGTATATTTTATGGCCGGCTGCTGTGGCCGTGCGGTTCTAGGCGCTTCAGTCTGGAACCGTGTGACCGCTACGGTCGCAGGTTCGAATCCTGCCTCGGGCATGGATGTGTGTGATGTCCTTAGGTGAGTTTGGTTTAAGTAGTTCTAAGTTCTAGGGGACTGATGACCACAGAAGTTAAGTCCCATAGTGCTCAGAGCCATATGAACCATTTTTTTATATTTTACGAAAATCTGATGCGTTATTTATCTTTAATGAGTTTCTTTTATCCTTTTCTTCCATTTTTGGTACACATATCCTGTCGCAGCATAACGAAGCACGAAAATATGACGTGATTATTTCCAAATGCGTTCATCTAATGCCATCCTAACCTTTAGATGTACTACAGTACACCGCTCGTAGCGGCAGGAATTTTATACATAAACTTCTGTCTGTCAGAAGCCTTCTGACTTCCAACGATTTAGAACCAGGAAACTGAGCACTCAAGAAAATTTCACAGTTCAAACTACAGTACTAAGCTATTTAGGCCGGTAACGTGGCAAATCATTACGCAACTTCCATGTTTGGCAAGAAAGAGAACAACATTTCTTTTCTTCAGAAATGTCAAAGCTGCAGCTTACTGAAAAATGATTAGTGTCTCTAAAAATAGACTCCACCGGCTCGTTCGTTCGTTAGAGAGGACAGTGTTCTGCATTTTGAGTGTAGGCTGCGAGACTGACTCACTCAGAAGACTAGCAGAGCGCCGCGTTCTCAACTTTCACGCGACGTTCCCCGGAGACTCATTCATACCGTAATGCGTAAACGGAGGACTAGTGAATTCATTAGCGTCAGCGCTCCAATCTCAGGATTGCAATTTCTATGCAAATAGGCCGTGTCTAGTGGTAACAGATACTTAACAACGGAGTAGCGGGATTGTTCTGGATTATACAGCAAACTTATTCACCTTGTGGAGTGCGACAAATTCAGCTAACTCATCAGAATGACATTACATTACGCAAATTACTGTTTACACGTTAAAACAACCAGTTTCCTCCCCGGCTGGCGCGGGGAAACTTGAGGGTAAATTAAGGTTCATGAGCCTGTAGTGCAGTTTCTGTTTTCTCCGTTTTTGTCAGGCAGACTTAAACGTCAGCAGAATGTCAGTCTCAAAGGCGCAGAGACAGTGTGGACGACTTTGGACTTCTTCACAATGCAGTTGGAAGTCATGCTGTCTTTGTGCCACGGTCGACAGGTACTCAGAATGAGAATTCATTCGTTTCGCAGTCCTAACGGGGAACAACTCTCTTTTCTTCTGTGGCGCTCCCGATTCATTGTCTAAAAGAACATGAATTACTTTTTATGACTTATTTCTTTCAGTAATTTAACCTTTTTTCCCTTTAGCGTGGGCGAGTACATTCACTATGAAACGAGTGAGATGGTGCAGCGGTAAGATACTAGACTCGTATCCGGAAGGATCGCCCCGTAGGATTAGATTTACCGCGGTTCCCTTAAATCGGTTACGGAGAAAGCAGGATTGATTTTTGTAAAGTGCACGGCGGTTTACCTTCCCCTTCCTTAGTTCATGCTTCGTCTCTTCCTTCGTTCTCGCCGGCCGCTGGTGGCCGAGCGGTTCTGGCACTACAGTCTGGAACCGCGCGACCGCTACGGTCGCAGGTTCGAATCCTGCCTCGGGCATGGATGTGTGTGTTGTCCTTAGGTTAGTTAGGTTTAAGTAGTTCTAAGTTCTAGGGGACTTATGACCTCAGCAGTTGAGTCCCATAGTGCTCAGAGCCATTTGAACCATTTGAACCTTCGTTCTTGCGGGCATTAGTGATGCAAACGGTATTCAAATGTGAGAAATATTAATCAGAATTAAGTGCATGGTCTATATAACCAACGAAATCCGCAATTAGTAATAACAAAAGATATTTTTGCTAATGCATTTTTTCTTTAATTCAGACAAAATATTCGAACTCTGCTATGGTTGATTCTACGGTTCTGTGATCAAAACGTCTCTACAGAATGCTAGCAAAAGTTTTAAATTTTGCAGGTTACGGAAAAAACAAAGATAAGGTTTAACATCCCATCAACAAACCCATCCTTTTCAGAGGAACCACCCAAGCATTTGACTTAACCACTGAAGCACCTAATTCTGAATGGCGGGACGGGGATTTGAACCGATCTTCCCCAGTGCGAGTAAGTGACCGAAACAACATGATAGAAACAGCGGCTACGCGCATTGGCTCCTCTGAACTTGCTCTGATGATTATTATTAAATACCCGATACCTATTACCACTAATAAAATACTCTTTATTTGTGTTACGCACGTTCACTAACGTTTTATTCGTTCATTCCATACACCGTCCAAAATATATATATATATATATATATATATATATATATATATATATATATATATATAATATTCCGTCGATTCTTGGAGGAACATAGACATGTTAATACTGTGTATTCAAGTTATTAAGTCCCACAGTAATATTTAATAGTTCGTTATGAACCGGCTTTCGACTTCTTAGGCCAACGTCAGATAACTTAATAATGAACAAATAGTTCACACAACTTCCGTCAAAATTCATAGCTTTACAAAGATACATGACATTTTACGACTATACCGATAAAAGACACAAGACTAATATAATACATAAAAAGGCTCTAACCAAATAAATCTTATCAGTCTCTTTGGGTATTACATTGTCCTTATGTTTTGTATCTACATAGTCATAAAATGTAACATCTCTTCGTACAACAATCTTTTTACAGCTGTGGATTTTCGCTGATGTTGTGTGGACTGTCTGTTTAGTATTAAGTTGTCTGACGAAGGCCTAAGAAGCCGAAAGCCAGTTGATAACGAACTATTAAATTAATATTATTGTCGAGCATTAATACTGTGTATTGAAATTATTAATCGTCCAAAAATTTACGAGACTTATTTTGTTCTCTAAAACGTGTCGAAGAAGAGAAAAGTGCGTTTAAAGCTTGTCCCGCGCTGCAGTCTGGAGCCGCGAGACCGCTACGGTCGCAGGTTCGAATCCTGCCTCGGGCATGGATGTGTGTGATGTCCTTAGGTTAGTTAGGTTTAACTAGTTCTAAGTTCTAGGCGACTAATGACCTGAGAAGTTGAGTCCCATAGTGCTCAGAGCCATTTGAATTTTTTGAAAGCTTGTCCCGCAGACTTTGACCACGACATAAAATTTCCTGGCAGATCAAAATTTGACAAGAAGAATGGTTTCACATTATAAATGAAGGAAAAACTCAGAAAATTATTATTAATTTATAGTTATATTATATGAAAATATATTTCTTTTGTTATCCGACTTCAGACTTGAATTTACAACACTGTCGAAAGTGGGGTCGATATCTTGTCAGCATCATTATCGCCGGCCGTTGTGGTTCTAGCCACTTCAGTCCGGAACCGCGCTGCTGCTACGGTCGCAGGTTCGAATCCTGCCACGGGCATGGATGTGTGTGATGTCCTTAGGTTAGTTAGGTTTAAGTAGTTCTAAGTCTACGGGACTGATGACCTCAAATGTTAAGTCCCATAGTGCTTAGAGCCATCTGAACCATCATTATCGACAACAGACAAAAATCGTCGAGATCCTCGATTCCCGGAATAGATTAACTGTCTAGACACACAATTGAGTTTGTACGGAAACCTCAGTGCGCGAGTCCTACCAACAGCTGGCAATTTTTTATTTTAGTTTTTTATTAATCCATTCTCGAATCATTTGGACTGACAGGTTATCACCCAATGGTATTCAATAATTACAGAAGAGTGCAGTGTGCAGCGGTACGTAAGCAGTTTTGAGGCAGCAAAGCTACAAAGGGAACTCTTCCTTTTAATGGTCTGCGTTTCTTCTCATTAGTATTTTCATTTACAGCCGTTCTAAGGATGTACAAAGCAGAGGTAATACCGTGTTGTTTAGCAAGTAGAATAATATTCATAATGGTTATTAGCTGTTACAGAGGCACACAAACAATGATTATAGGAGCTTCTCCCAACTATTGTACGTCTCAGCTCGTTTCCCAGCCGTGAAATTTCTCCTTCACTATAGGATGTACAATACTGAAGTATTGTTCTATGTATCTTAGCCCAGTACTTAGCCACATCTGTAACTTTTCCTTTAGGAGTGGTCGGTTTCTTGACCGATTAAAGTACTCGGTAGTGAAGCCACTTTATAAAAAGGGAGACAGGGATAATGTTGACAATTATAGACGAATTTCTATGCCATCGGTGTTTCCTAAAGGTATCGAGAAGGTTGTATATACAAGGTTACTGGAGCATTTAAATTCACATAATTTGCTGTCAAATGTACAGTTTGGTTTAACAACTGAATGGTTTCACAACTGAATGGTTTAACAACTGAAAACGCTATATTCTCTTTTCTCTGTGAGGTTTTGGATGGATTAAATAAAAGATTGCGAACGCAAGGTGTTTTCTTTGATTTTTTGACTGTGTTCACCACAAAATATTACTGCAGAAGTTGGACCATTATGGAGTAAGGGGAGTAACTTACAATTGGTTCGCCTCTTACTTTAAGAACAGAAAGCAGAAGGTAATTCTCCACAATATTGAGAGTGGTAGTGATGTTCAGTCCCAATGGGGCACTGTTAAGTGGGGCGTTCCCCAAGGGTCGGTGCTGGGGCCACTGCTGTTTCTTATTTATATAAATGATATGCCTTCTAGTATTACAGGTGATTCAAAAATATTTCTGTTTGCTGATGATACCAGCTTGGTAGTGAAGGATCTTGTGTGTAATATTGAAACATTATCAAATAATGTAGTTCATGAAATAAGTTCGCGGCTGGTGGAAAATAATCTGATGCTAAATCACAGTAAGACTCAGTTTTTACAGTTTCTAACTCACAATTCAACAAGAACTGATATTTTGTTCGGACAGAATGGGCATATTATAAGCGAGACGGAACAGTTCAAGTTCCTAGGCGTTCGGATAGATAGTAAGCTGTTGTGGAAAGCCCATGTTCAGGATCTTGCTCAGAAACTAAATGCTGCTTTATTTACCATTAGAACAGTATCTGAAATAAGTGACAGTTCAACACGAAAAGTAGTCTACTTCGCATATTTTCATACGCTTATGTCAAATGGTATTATTTTTTGGGGTAATTCTTCTGATTCAAAAAGGGTATTTTTGGCTCAAAAACGTGCTGTTCGAGCTATATGTGGTGTAAGTTCGAGAACCTCTTGTCGACCCCTATTCAGTGGTCTGGAAATTCTGACAGTGCCCTCACAGTATATATTTTCTTTAATGTCGTTTGTTGTTAGCAATATTAGTTTATTCCCAAGAGTTAGCAGCTTTCACTCGGTTAATATTAGGCAGAAATCAAATCTGCAATGCACTTCCTTGACTCTTGTGCAGAAAGGAGTGCACTATTCTGCTGCATCCATATTCAATAAGCTACCATAAGAACTCAAAAATCTTAGCAGTAGCCCAAACGTTTGTAAGTCTAAACTGAAGAGCTTCCTCATGGGTCATTCCTTCTATTCTGTCGAGGAGGTCCTGTAAGAGCTGAAAAATTAAGCAAATTCCAGTGTTACACTGTTAGATTTTCTTTATTTAAACTTACGAATTATCGCCTTAATACGTTTCTTGTATTTCATTTTATCTGTTTCTACTATCGTGTTATAATTTCATGTATTGACTCGTGCCATGACCATAGAGACTTATCCTTAATTTGGTCCCACGGAACAATAAATAAATAAAACTGTTAAGTTAGTGAATGACTGAGAGCGGTATAATGAAATCCTCAGCTGGTGACTGGTGGCTCTGTAGCGATCGTCAGACTGCTGGTATACCGGCGGCGCGCATTTTAGAGCAACTTCTGCAAGTGGAGCGCGCTCCAGCCTGAACAACAACAGGTAGTACAGCTTACAAGTCACGTGTGACCCTCGAGCGCCCCGGGAAATTAGTAGCGGCACATGTGCCTAATTTCGGCGGTCGTTGTTTAATATTCCGGAGCGGCGCGCTAATGGGGGTGATTTAGGGCCTCGGCCGACATCGGGGGGTCGTCCGGAAGCGGCCGACGCGCGAGTGAAAAGTATCCGCCTGTTCCGTTCGTCGCCGCGAGTTAATGAAGGCAGCAGTAATTAGTGGCGAGGTCACGATGGGGCGCTAAGCTGCCCGCTTCTCATCGCGTGCTCGCTTGCCTGCCTGTTTTTAATCCGTGCATGGGTCAAGTGGATAGTGCTAACGGGTAGCCTAGCGCCCGTGGCGGGCACAGGAAAATTGGCTCCCTTCAGCAGAGGAACAGGATTTTTAAAAGCGGTGCCCTAAAACTTCTGAAGTCTACTCCATGTAGACAAGCGTGTGCGTACTTCAGACTTGTCCACATACACTGAGATGACAAAAGTCGTAGAATACCTCTTACTATAGTGTCGGACCCCCTTTAAGTCGTAGAATACCTCTTACTATAGTGTCGGACCCCCTTTTGCCCGGCATTGTGCAGCAACCCGACGTGGCACGGACTCAAGCCGTTGGAAGTCCTCTGCAGATACACTACTGGCGATTAAAATTGCTACACCACGAATTTGACGTGCTACAGACGCCAAATTTAACCGACAGGAAGAAGATGCTGTGATACGCAAATTATTAGCATTCACACAAGGTTGGCGCCGGTGCGATACCTACAACGTGCTGACATGAGGAAAGTTTCCAATCGATTTCTTATACACAAACAGCAGCTGACCGGCGTTGCCTGGTGAAACGTTGTTGTGATGCCTCGTGTAAGGAGGAGAAATGCGTACCATCACGTTTCCGACTTTGATAAAGGTCGGATTGTAGCCTATTGCGATTGCGGTTTATCGTATCGCGACATTGCTGCTCGCGTTCGTCGAGATCCAATGACTGTGAGCAGAATATGGAATCGATGGGTTCAGGAGGGCAATACGGAACGCCGTACTGGATCCCAACGGCCTCGTATCACTAGCAGTCGAGATGACAGGCATCTTATCTGCATGGCTGTAAAGGATCGTGCAGCCACGTCTCGATCCCTGAGTCAACAGATGGAGACGTTTGCAAGACAACAACCATCTGCACGAACAGTTCGACGACGTTTGCAGCAGCATGGACTATCAGCTCGGAGACCGTGGTTGCGGTTACCCTTGACGCTGCATCACAGACAGGAGCGCCTGCGTTGGTGTACTCAACGACGAACGTGGGTGCACGAATGGCAAAACGCCATTTTTTCGGATGAACCCTGGTTCTGTTTACAGCATCATGATGGTCGCATCCGTGTTTGGCGACGTCGCGGTGAACGCACATTGGAAGCGTGTATTCGTCATCGCCATACTGGCGTATCACCCAGCGTGATGGCATGGGCTGCCATTGGTTACACGTCTCGATCACCTCTTGTTCGCATTGACGGCACTTGGAACAGTGGACGTTACATTTCAGATGTGTTACGACCCGTGGCTCTACCCTTCTTTCGATCCCTGCGAAACCCTACATTTCAGCAGGATAATGCACGACCGCATGTTGCAGGTCCTGCACGGGCCTTTCTGGATACAGAAAATATTCGACTGCTGCCCTGGCCAGCACATTCTCCGGATCTCTCACCAATTGAAAACATCTGGTCAATTGTGGCCGATCAACTGGCTGGTCACAATACGCCAGTCACTACTCTTGATCAACTGTGGTATCGTGTTGAACCTGCATGGGCAGCAGCTATACCTGTACACTCCATCCGGGCTCTGTTTGACTCAATACCCAGGCGTTTCAAGGCCGTTATTACGCCCAGATGTGGTACTGATTTCTCAGGATGAATGCACCCAAATTGCGTGATGTAATCACATGGCAGTTCTAGTATAATATATTTGTCCAATGAATACCCGTTTATCATCTGCATTTCTTCTGGGTGTAGCAATTTTAATGGCCAATAGTGTATATTGAGCCATGCAGTCGCTGTCTCTGTAGCCGTCCATAATTGCGAAAGTGTTGCCGAAGCTGGATTTTGTGCACTAACGGACCTCTGGATTATGTCCCATAAATGTTCAATGGGATTTATGTCGGACGATTTGTGTGGCCAAATGATTTACTCGAATTGTTCAGAATGTTCTTCAAACCAATCGCGAATAAATTTGGTCCGGTGATATGTTTGGGTACATGAAGTCCATGAATGGCTACAAATGGTCTCTAAGTAGCCGAACATAACCATTCTGTTTCGTGTACGCAGACCACACCATTATGAAGCCACCAACAGCTCGTACATTGCCTTCTTGGACAATTGGTTCTGTGGCTTCGTGGGGTGCGCCACACTCGAATCCTACCATCAGCTCTTAACAGACCGCTACGGTCGCAGGTTCGAATCCTGCCTCGGGCATGGATATGTGTGGTGTCTTTAGGTTAGTTAGGTTTAAGTAGTTCTATGTTCTGGGGGACTGATGACCTCTGAAGTTAAGCCCCATAGTGCTCAGAGCCATTTGAACCTTTTTTTTTCTTCTCAAATTGCGATAGGTCATTTATGACGAATTTCATTAGCGAATATATATGTTGTGACGGGGCAGTTAAAATGCCTAGCCGCCTGACGTCTGTAGGTGAACACCACATATTATTCTTACTCTTCGCTTGTATGCAATCAATCTTCCTTTTTAAGTGATGAGTTACCCCAGAAAACTATTCCGTACGACATAATTGAGTGGAAATACGCAAAGTATGTCAGAAGGTTGATACGTTTCTTTCCAAGATGAGAAATTGTACAAAGACCAAACGTAGCTGAACTTAATTGTTTGACAAGTTCAGTAATATGCTTCTTCCACTTGAAGTTTTCATCAGTATATACGCCCAAAAATTTGGAGCATTTTACCCTATTTACTGACTCCTGCTCATGTGCTACATCACTTGTTGTTCAGAACCGTATGGATGTGTGTTTTTCTTTTTTTTCAAAATTTAGGGGGAGTCCATTTTCAGAGTGGAAAATATCATTTGTCAACTCTTCTGTTGCTTTCTCTGTAATGGGATTTATTATAACACTAGTATTGTGTGGAAAAAACACCAATTTTGCTTTCTGACTGTTAAGTGGGAGGTCTCATACACATATATAAGGAACAGGAGTAGGCCCAAAATTGAACCCTGTGGGACACTCTTTGTGTTTTTTTTTTCCCAGCCACTAAAATTTTCTAAGTTTCCGAATTCTCTGAATTATTCAGCACCACACGTAACCACACATCCTCAGCTATCTCGCAAACAGTTGAGGACTCATAGTTATAGGAACGTTCTTCAAATGGCTCTAAGCATTATGGGACTTAACATCTGAGGTCATCAGTCCCCTAGGCTTAGAACTACTTAAACTTAATGAAACATCCCCTTATAAAAATTTTATAAATGAGAGTGCTGGAAAACCTCTACGTTATTTGATTTTCAAACAGCTGAGAAAAACTGAACGTACTCCGAGATTTCTCTCTTTACTTATTCTGATCATCACTAAACTGATACACAATATTTTTAGCGCAACGCTGACTTTCAATAATCCGTAGAAAAGAATGGCCCTGACTAACAATAACCTATACCTTTCATGAATCACTTACCTCTCAAAAATCTTTGTTACTCAAACTACTGCAATACATCGTGCGCCAATACTGCCAGCTGAATAAAAGATTCTAACTACTGAAGGCACTAACTACTGATCGGCATAGTTAGCAAATGAAAGATTTTGATAGAGAACAAACAATGTATTTACCTTAATAATATTCGAAAGTCATTATATATATATATATATATATATATATATATATATATATATATATATATATATATATCAGTTCATGATATAAAATATGACAAATTTACTCTTTCTGATGGACACACGTCCAGATCGCCCGCACTCAAAGTTCTGCCATCTCTCTCCCCTCCCCACATCCACCACTGCTGGCAGCTCACCTCCAACTGCAACGCTACGCGCTGTTCACATCCAACTGCCCAGCACTACAATAGCAAAAATTCCAACAATGCAAACCAGCCACAGGCTGCACACAGCACAGCCAGTGATTTTCATACAGAGCGCTACGTGGCGTTACCAACATAAAATCTTAAGCAGCCTACCTACATAGCCCCCATGCTCCCCACAAAAAATGTTACAAATCGTTTGGGCAGTGCCCCATACAGATTTGAAAAAAGTTTCATAATTACAATAACAAAGATATCAAATGCACACACTTATTGATACACTGTTGGTCAAAAGCAAAAATTGTTCTCATAAAGACAGTCCTGATCATTCATCACAGTAGTAATTGCATTGCACAAAGTCTGATCAGAAAAAGAAAATGGACACGAAAGTAGTAGATTTCCATGCAGTCTAAATTCCAACAATGCAAACCAGCCACATACAGCACAGTCAGTGATTTTCATACAGAGCGCTACCAACATAAAAACCTAAACAGCCGACCTACACTAACTAACCTAAGGACATCACACACATCCATGCCCGAGGCAGGATTCGAACCTGCGACCGTAGCAGCAGCGCGGTTCCAGACTGAAGCGCCTAGAACCGCTCGACCACAGCGGCCGGCGGGAAGGTTCTTGCTTCTGTTGTTGCACTCTACCACCTGTGACGGTTTTCGCTATTAATTAGAACACTCTCTGTATATGTGGAGACGCAGATGTGGAGTATCGTTTGAAGGAAAGATACTGATCATCTCCTTTTAGATGTGGACGTATAATGGCGACTGACTCGGGTATTCAGCTAAGGAGGTATTGGGCAGGCCGCGACGCTCGGGTGGCGCCAAGGCGTGCATCTGATAAACGGTAGCAGTAGCAGCGGCCTTGCGGAAGCTGACCGCGGAGGTCCACGTGCAGCGACCACAGCAGAGGCGCCGCGCCCTCGCCAGCTATCTCTCAATCGGCGCACAAATTAAATTATTGGCCCCGCCGGCGCCGCGCTAAATGGCTGGCTTCCTGTTCCAGACACGATGTGGGCCAAATGCGGCGCGCTACGACGTCAGATAATGATCGCTGCCGGCCACGATCGGTGCTACGACTTTTTTCCTTTCTCTGTAACTGTTGTGGCTCGGTGACTTGGCACGAGTTCCTCAGTTTCTGGGATCGATCGTGGTCGCGAGTAGGATACATTTTTTCTAGCACATAATGTTGATTTATAATATGCCAAAAAAATAGTGATTTGCTCAATAGGTCGGTCCTCAGATCGACGAAAGACGAAGACACAGGACATCTAATGGAAGACAATTCCGGTAAGAATATAACGCTCCGTCGTTATCGTAAAACGGAAGGAAGATAAGGCTTAAAAGCCCTGTCGAAGAGACGGAATGTCAGAAGGTAAAAATAAATTGATCACTCCCCTTTCAGAGAAAACATCTCGGAATTCATCTTAATCGATTTAAGAAAACTTCTCAAAATCTAAACCTGGATGGCAAGGTGCATATTTGAACTATAGTCCTTCTGAATAAAGAGGCCTGTTGTCTATAGCCATGGCTACACTACACTCTGCGCCATGTAAGTCAACACAGAACTATACCTGTGAAATAACACTGCCAACGGCAGAAGTTTTTTGAAGCGCATGAGAGACCTGTAACGCCAGGAGGCATTTTTAAATCTTAACTGGCACAATATTGCAAATTTCGTGGTAACTTATCCTGCAGATGAGAAATTAAACACAGACGTAAGTCTATTTTTTCTAGTGCTTTGGTGACGTAATCAGCGACATCATCTGTTTTCTGTTTCACACATTCTAGTTTTTTCCTGCACTTGCTACGTTTCTCCTGTACTGCTCATTCCAGCATGTTCATGTATACAAGGACAAAACAAACGTTGACACGTCAAGAAGGCTACGTACTAATGCGTATTAGAAACCAGCGAAAGTTACAATCAAACAACCTGACGAGGAGACCATGCCAATCGCTCCAAAATGAAACTAAAAACAGCCATTACAACAGCGGGTACAACGATGTGCAGTGTTGTAGCGAACTACCTAATGCACGTAATCTCAAAGAAACTTAACAGCAGAAAGCAGTCCGAACATTAAACGCCGAGCTAACGGAGTCAATACAAGCTTGTAATTGTACCTTTCGCTATAGAATCGATATAACAAGTCCTATTTAACAAGGTAATTCAGGCTAATCATTCAGTTTATGTTCAGACCATTTGAATGCAAAATGCGACTCGATATTCTATTCGTAGCACCCTGTGTTCTGACGATGTGTTCGGCAGAGAAGGCGCGACCAGCGGTTCAACTGAGAAATTGTGTCACTAGCATGTTCAAGTAGCAGCCGGTGATTACTTAATACAACGGTTCGGCTCGAGCTATATATAGCCCACCTCGCCGAAAACCCGTTTGCCGACTGGTTTGGGCAGGCCGCCTCACTCACCTAGAGTGGCGGCGGGTGGTCCTCGTTCGCAGCCGCTGGTGGGCGATCGACTGCAGTAAAGTGCTCCACTTCGTGAGGGACTTCTCTTGTATTATATACTAGCTGCTTACCAGGCGTTTCACGTTTACTGATTTATCCCTTCTCCCGACCCCTCGAAGCTCCGTTTATGAATGTATTGATAATTAAATCGACACCCTAACTGCAAACAGGCGTTGATATGCATCATTGGGGACATGTTGAAAATGTGTGTCCCGACCGGGACTCGAACCTGGGATCTCCTGCTTACATGGCAGACGCTTTATCAATCTGAGCCACCGAGGGCACAGAGCATAGAGCGCCTTCAGGGACTTACCCCTTGCACCTCCCCGTGAGACCCTCATTCCCAATATGTCCACACTACTACAATCTACATCTACATCCATACTACGCGAGCCACCCGACGTTGTGTGGCGGAGGGTACCTTGAGTACCTCTATCGGTTCTCCCTTCTAATCCAGTCTCGTATTGTTCGTGGAAAGAAGGATTGTCGGTATGCCTCTGTGTGGGCTCTAATCTCTCTGATTTTATCCTCATGGTCTCTTCGCGAGATATACGTAGGAGGGAGCAATATACTGCTTGACTCCTCGGTGAAGGTATGTTCTCGAAACTTCAACAAAAGCCCGTACCGAGCTACTGAGCGTCTCTCCTGCAGAGTCTTCCACTGGAGTGTATCTATCATCTCCGTAGCGCTTTCGCGATTACTAAATGATTCTGTAACGAAGCGCGCTGCTCTCCGTTGGATCTTCTCTATCTCTTCTATCAATCCTATCTGGTACGGATCCCACACTGCTGAGCAGTATTCAAGCAGTGGGCGAACAAGCGTACTGTAACCTACTTCCTTTGTTTTCGGATTGCATTTTCTTAGGATTCTTCCAGTGAATCTCAGTCTGGCCTCTGCTTTACCGACGATCAACTTTATATGATCATTCCATTTTAAATCACTCCTAATGCGTACTCCCAGATAATTTATGGAATTAACTGCTTCCAGTTGCTGACCTGCTATATTGTAGCTAAATAAGGGATCTTTCTTTCTATGTATTCGCAGCACATTACACCATTGAGATTCAATTGCCATTCCCTGCACCATGCATCAATTCGCAGCAGATCCTCCTGTATTTCAGTACAATTTTCCATTGTTACAACCTCTCGATATACCACAGCATCATCCGCAAAAAGCCCCAGTGAACTTCCGATGTCATCTACAAGGTCATTTATGTACATCATCGTAGTGTGCCTAACAGGTGTTTGCCCATCACACTCATTACTCGTGGCAGATTAATATACCAAGTCCCGTACGAGTTGGGGCATAGCGTGTTTGTTCACGTAAGAAGGTCAACGGCCGGGTAGCCATATTTTAACTATATATGTGAAAGTAGTATCTGTTCCCGAAAGAACAGATACCATTGAATGACTGTGCAGCTTCTCTAGAATGAAATGATAGTTAAATCGATACCCTAGCTGCAAACAGGCGTTGATATGCATCATTGGGGACATGCTGAAAATGTGTGCCCCGACTAGAGAAGCTGCACGGTCATTCAATGGTACCTGTTCTTTCGGGAACAGATACGGACTTCATATATATAGCTAAAATTTGGCTACCCGGCCATTGACCTTGTGCGAACGCACACGCTATGCTCCAACTCGTACGGAACTTGCTAGATTAATTTGCCGCGAGGAATGAGTGTGATGGGCAAATATCTATTAGGCGCACTACGAATGTAGTGATGTGGACATGTTGGGAATGTGGGTCTCACGGGGAGCATGTAAGGGATAAGTCCCTGCATGCGCACTATCCTCTGTGCCCTTGGTAGCTCAGATGGATTAGCCGGCACGGTAGCTCAGCGTGTTCAGTCAGAGAGCCGGTTGGCCTGTTTAATAAAAAAAAAAAAACTGAGTGGATGGATCAACAAACAAACTTGAACGGAAGTCGTGTGACGTCCGCAACGACCAAACACAACGATCAACAACGAACGAAATTGGAAAAAAAAGAAGATGGATAGAGCGTCTGCCATGTAGACAGGAGATCCCGGGTTCGAGTCCCGGTGGGGGCACACATTTTCAACATGTCCCCAATGAT